>NC_069500.1:950395412-950685412 GCF_027579735.1 Bombina bombina | reverse complement strand
TAAAGGTTTGTATTGTTATTGACCCCTGTTTGTTCTGTTGGCATTAAAAGATATTGTCTTTTAATTGTTCAAATTCTATAATATAAGATTTTTACAGTAATAAATTCAGTTCCCATTAGAAATAATGGTAACAAATCTGAAACCAATATTCCACTGAAACAAACACCCACCTGAAAGAAATTCAGCAGGACATTCTTTAAAATAACAAATCTATTGGACTAAATTTTTTTTTTTTTTTGGCCCAAGCATAAATCCAATAACAATATCAAGGTATTTACTGCCCATTTTAGACAAACACTATTAATACATGTGATAATACCTAAAAGAGAGAGAGAGAGAAATCATCTTGCAAATGAATATTCAAATTATTGTAAACAAGAAATTTGCATATTATGCTGCACTGCACAACTAGGCTATTCTTAAAGGGACATAAAACAAGTTGGGATAGAGACAAAATAATATAATATGTAGTTTAATTGCCTGCCTTGCCATTAACCCTTTCTTTTTAGTTTCTGAATTGTAAAGCTCTAACTCCCCCCACAAAATTCCTTTTATAGCTGTATATGTTTATTGTTCTTTTGGTAGAAAGTGAATAGGGATTATCTGCTGGAGCATGTCTAGAAGCTGTGAACTCAGTTGAAATACAATGTCTGTGTCTAAACACTGATAAGTGTGGGTGGAGTTGTCTGCTCCCGGCATCTTAGCTATGTAATTCATTTTGCTTATTTTTGAAAATTATTTTAAAATACTTGCCAGCAATATTTAAACATTTTTTTATGCAAACTATTTTAAATTAATTAGCGCTTTTAGGATATGCACAGGTCTCACAGGTCTCAACCTGTTTTATGGCACTTTAACATCAAAATATCTGCTAATGAGTAAAAAAGCCTACATCATTATATGTTCCCATGGTATGATCTAAGGATCTGATAATCTGAAATAATCCATATCAAGGTAATGTCAGCTTCAGATATTAATTGCCTGTGATGTTGGAAATAAGTGATTGTCAGATATAATGCATTTGCCATTTTGGCAATTAAAATGCTACCATGTCCAAACACTTAGCATTCCTAAACAAACATTCTGATGGTCATATATTATTTGTGCATAGTGTTCATCATTTAAAAGTGTGATTTGATCACTAACTTAGTGCTAATTAAATAGGTTTATTTTAATAAAACTAAGAATTGCACTGATTAAAATGTAAACTGTAAACACTCAACAAATATAATAAACACATTTAAAAAGTCAATAGATGGAAGAGATTGAAGAGTGTGTGGGAGTCATCTGGGAGTAGTGTGGGGGTGGTGGTCAAGCAGTGGTGTGGCGGTGGGACAGCTCAAAGTTGTGAGCAATGTGAGTATTGTACAAATAATATTTATTTTTATTATTTATTTTGTGGTTTGTATTTTTATGCTCCAAGAGTGCATTGGACATTGAGAAACATGTACAGTAAGATTCTGTAGTGTTAAATAAACGTTTTATTGAAAAATGAAGGTGTTATAGTAATTTTTAATAAAATCACAATTAAATCGCAATCACATTTTTTTTTTAAAATCACAATTTTTTTTTCACCCATATCGCCAAGCCCTAGGCCTAGATTTGGAGTTCGGCGGTAGCCGTCAAAACCAGCGTTAGAGGCTCCTAACGCTGGTTTTGGCCGCCCGCTGGTATTTGGAGTCAGTGATTAAAGGGTCTAACGCTCACTTTACAGCCGCGACTTTTCCATACCGCAGATCCCCCTACGCCATTTGCGTAGCCTATCTTTTCAATGGGATCTTTCTAACGCTGGTATTTAGAGTCGTTTCTGAAGTGAGCGTTAGAGCTCTAACGACAAAATTCCAGCCGCCTGAAAATAGCAGGAGTTAAGAGCTTTCTGGCTAACGCCGGTTTATAAAGCTCTTAACTACTGTACCCTAAAGTACACTAACACCCATAAACTACCTATGTACCCCTAAACCGAGGTCCCCCCACACCGCCGCCACTCGATTAAAATTTTTAACCCCTAATCTGCCGACCGCCACCTACGTAATATTTATGTACCCCTAATCTGCTGCCCCTAACATCGCCGACCCCTATATTATATTTATTAACCCCTAATCTGCCCCCCTCAACGTCGCCGACACCTGCCTACACTTATTAACCCCTAATCTGCCGAGCGGACCTGAGCGCTACTATAATAAATGTATTAACCCCTAATCCGCCTCACTAACCCTATCATAAATAGTATTAACCCCTAATCTGCCCTCCCTAACATCGCCGACACCTACCTTCAATTATTAACCCCTAATCTGCCGACCGGAGCTCACCTCTATTCTAATAAATGTATTAACCCCTAAAGCTAAGTCTAACCCTAACACTAACACCCCCCTAAGTTAAATATAATTTTTATCTAACGAAATAAATTAACTCTTATTAAATAAATGATTCCTATTTAAAGCTAAATACTTACCTGTAAAATACATCCTAATATAGCTACAATATAAATTATAATTATATTATAGCTATTTTAGGATTAATATTTATTTTACAGGCAACTTTGTAATTATTTTAACCAGGTACAATAGCTATTAAATAGTTAAGAACTATTTAATAGTTACCTAGTTAAAATAATAACAAATTTACCTGTAAAATAAATCCTAACCTAAGTTATAATTAAACCTAACACTACCCTATCAATAAAATAATTAAATAAACTACCTACAATTACCTACAATTAACCTAACACTACACTATCAATAAATTCATTAAACACAATTCCTACAAATAAATACAATTAAATAAACTAGCTAAAGTACAAAAAATAAAAAAGAACTAAGTTACAGAAAATAAAAAAATATTTACAAACATAAGAAAAATATTACAACAATTTTAAACTAATTACACCTACTCTAAGCCCCCTAATAAAATAACAAAGCCCCCCAAAATAAAAAATTCCCTACCCTATTCTAAATTAAAAAAGTTACAAGCTCTTTTACCTTACCAGCCCTGAACAGGGCCCTTTGCGGGGCATGCCCCAAGAATTTCAGCTCTTTTGCCTGTAAAAAAAAACATACAATACCCCCCCCCAACATTACAACCCACCACCCACATACCCCTAATCTAACCCAAACCCCCCTTAAATAAACCTAACACTAATCCCCTGAAGATCTTCCTACCTTGTCTTCACCATCCAGGTATCACCGATCCGTCCTGGCTCCAAGATCTTCATCCAACCCAAGCGGGGGTTGGCGATCCATAATCCGGTGCTCCAAAGTCTTCCTCCTATCCGGCAAGAAGAGGACATCCGGACCGGCAAACATCTTCTCCAAGCGGCATCTTTGATCTTCTTCCATCCGGTGCGGAGCGGGTCCATCTTGAAGCAGGCGACGCGGATCCATCCTCTTCTTCCGATGTCTCCCGACTAATGACGGTTCCTTTAAGGGACGTCATCCAAGATGGCGTCCCTCGAATTCCGATTGGCTGATAGGATTCTATCAGCCAATCGGAATTAAGGTAGGAATTTTCTGATTGGCTGATGGAATCAGCCAATCAGAATCAAGTTCAATCCGATTGGCTGATCCAATCAGCCAATCAGATTGAGCTCGCATTCTATTGGCTGTTCCGATCAGCCAATAGAATGCGAGCTCAATCTGATTGGCTGATTGGATCAGCCAATCGGATTGAACTTGATTCTGATTGGCTGATTCCATCAGCCAATCAGAAAATTCCTACCTTAATTCCGATTGGCTGATAGAATCCTATCAGCCAATCGGAATTCGAGGGACGCCATCTTGGATGACGTCCCTTAAAGGAACCGTCATTAGTCGGGAGACATCGGAAGAAGAGGATGGATCCGCGTCGCCTGCTTCAAGATGGACCCGCTCCGCACCGGATGGAAGAAGATCGAAGATGCCGCTTGGAGAAGATGTTTGCCGGTCCGGATGTCCTCTTCTTGCCGGATAGGAGGAAGACTTTGGAGCACCGGATTATGGATCGCCAACCCCCGCTTGGGTTGGATGAAGATCTTGGAGCCAGGACGGATCGGTGATACCTGGATGGTGAAGACAAGGTAGGAAGATCTTCAGGGGATTAGTGTTAGGTTTATTTAAGGGGGGTTTGGGTTAGATTAGGGGTATGTGGGTGGTGGGTTGTAATGTTGGGGGGGGGTATTGTATGTTTTTTTTTACAGGCAAAAGAGCTGAAATTCTTGGGGCATGCCCCGCAAAGGGCCCTGTTCAGGGCTGGTAAGGTAAAAGAGCTTGTAACTTTTTTAATTTAGAATAGGGTAGGGAATTTTTTATTTTGGGGGGCTTTGTTATTTTATTAGGGGGCTTAGAGTAGGTGTAATTAGTTTAAAATTGTTGTAATATTTTTCTTATGTTTGTAAATATTTTTTTATTTTCTGTAACTTAGTTCTTTTTTATTTTTTGTACTTTAGCTAGTTTATTTAATTGTATTTATTTGTAGGAATTGTGTTTAATTAATTTATTGATAGTGTAGTGTTAGGTTAATTGTAGGTAATTGTAGGTAGTTTATTTAATTATTTTATTGATAGGGTAGTGTTAGGTTTAATTATAACTTAGGTTAGGATTTATTTTACAGGTAAATTTGTTATTATTTTAACTAGGTAACTATTAAATAGTTCTTAACTATTTAATAGCTATTGTACCTGGTTAAAATAATTACAAAGTTGCCTGTAAAATAAATATTAATCCTAAAATAGCTATAATATAATTATAATTTATATTGTAGCTATATTAGGATTTATTTTACAGGTAAGTATTTAGCTTTAAATAGGAATAATTTATTTAATAAGAGTTAATTTATTTCGTTAGATAAAAATTATATTTAAGTTAGGGGGGTGTTAGTGTTAGGGTTAGACTTAGCTTTAGGGGTTAATCCATTTATTAGAATAGCGGTGAGCTCCGGTCGGCAGATTAGGGGTTAATAATTGAAGTTAGGTGTCGGCGATGTTAGGGAGGGCAGATTAGGAGTTAATACTATTTATGATAGGGTTAGTGATGCGGATTAGGGGTTAATACTATTTATTATAGGGTTAGTGATGCGGATTAGGGGTTAATAACTTTATTATAGTAGCGCTCAGGTCCGCTCGGCAGATTAGGGGTTAATAAGTGTAGGCAGGTGTCGGCGACGTTGTGGGGGGCAGATTAGGGGTTAATAAATATAATATAGGGGTCGGCGGTGTTAGGGGCAGCAGATTAGGGGTACATAGGGAGAACGTAGGTTGCGGCGGTTTACGGAGCGGCAGATTAGGGGTTAAAAGTGTAATGCAGGGGTCAGCGATAGCGGGGGCGGCAGATTAGGGGTTAATAAGTGTAAGGTTAGGGGTGTTTAGACTCGGGGTACATGTTAGGGTGTTAGGTGCAGACGTAGGAAGTGTTTCCCCATAGGAAACAATGGGGCTGCGTTAGGAGCTGAACGCTGCTTTTTTGCAGGTGTTAGGTTTTTTTTCAGCTCAAACAGTCCCATTGTTTCCTATGGGAGAATCGTGCACGAGCACGTTTTTGAGGCCGGCCGCGTCCGTAAGCAACTCTGGTATCGAGAGTTGCATTTGCGGTAAAAATGCTCTACGCTCCTTTTTTGGAGCCTAACGCAGCATTTGTTTTAACTCTCGATACCAGAGTTAAATTTATGGTGCGGCCAGAAAAAAGCCCGCGGAGCGTTAACAGCCCTTTTACCGCCGAACTCCAAATCTAGGCCCTAGTGTGCACATACATATGTATGTAACAATGTGCTAAGCATGTTTTCCATGCTCAAAGCAGGACTGGATTAAAGTCAATTGTAACATATTGCACTGTTACAAAATAATCATACACAGGGGCACTTAGCTTAAATCTTTTTCATATGTGATTCTTTGCCATGAGCATTTGCTCTGTTATCGCTGCTGCTTATACATACAATGATGGGCATTCAATTAGGAAATGCCCTTTGTCTGCTGTTCACGGAGCTACCTTTCTCATGCCAGTAATACATCCCTCTCTATAAGACAATAAGACTCTCCAGTGATTCACAGCCACTTACGTGATTTCCCCTTCTCATTATAGGCACTCACCATAGCCTATGCAGCCACTGGCAGACTTGTCCTCCAGGCTCCAGTGAACTAGATTATCCGCTGGCTGGCTCCAACAGCAGTCCTCATCCACTTGCGGGTGGAGATATAGCAACTGCTTCTATTACACAGGTGTCCAATAATGGAAGGCCCTTATGATCAGTGCAATTAGACTTAGTCCACCATGAAAATAATTAAAAATTCATAGATACATTACATCTTTGAGCTCTTCCCAGTCAAACACCTTGATATATACCATATCCCTTTTAAACCCTTTTTATATATTTATTTCAATAATAAACTTACTATATATTTTAAATTTAAAATGTATATACAGTATATGACTGCAATTTTAATATGTTCACATGTGTTTTGTGATACTTTTATTCTAGCCCTAACACTTTACTTCACGTCTCAAGTTGGGCTAACTTTTTAAGTGCTGTAAACTTATATAAGAGCAATATCCATTGAAAGTATAAAGTAGATGTCAGCCGTGCTAAACATTCTATGTTTAATAAGTTATACCATGGACTTGTAATACCAGACTACACGCTGATCCTAGCATGGTCCATCTATATTCAAAGCGCACCCTGTGCTATCAATAGCGCTCCACTTGCAATCTAAGCCTTAGGGGCAGATTTATGAAGATGCAGGCGAATCATGTCCGCCCGACATCGATAAATGCTGTACATTTATCATTGCACAAGCATTTCATGTGAAATGCTTGTGCAATGCTGCCCCCTGCAAATTTGTGGCCAATCGGCTGCTAGCAGAGGGTGTCAATCATCCTGATCGTATCCGATCGAGATGATTGCCGTCCGCCGCCTCAGAGGTGGTGGACGAGTTAAGCTTAAGACTGCTACTTCTTAACTTATGTTTCCGGCCTGCATTCGCAGCTACATAAATCGGCCCCTTAGTGTTTAATATCCTTTAAAACAAACACATATGCTTTGAGATCTCTACCTGAACACCATTGCAAGCCAAAATAAACTATTTTATTATAATGATGTTTAAATAATTACTATCTGTGCTAGCTAATAATCAATGAGACTACCTTTCCGTACAGTATTTAACAATAAGTGCTTAACTGTATCAATACTTTTTATAGCTGAATGCTGCAGTCTAGAGGGTTTGATTTAGCAAGCATTAAAACAGTAACTGGGAATTTATTGCCAGGGGAACCTCAATCTTTATCCTGAACTACATTACAAGCCTCATGATACTCAAGAATGTAATAGTAAAATCACACAGTGTAAAAAATAGTCACATTTTTTTGGAACATGTAGAAAGATCCTGTATAAATGGAGGCTGACTGCATATATATTAGATAATAGATTTTTAGTGTGACAATGTAATGGGGCTACTGTGCATGACCCTCTTCCTACGCACTCTCTCCATCTATAACATTGTGCCAAAAGCTAAATAAAGCTATGGAAAAAGAAAAAAAAAATGTATTAAAAAAAGGTTTTAAGTGCAGATTCAATCTCTTTTCCAACCCAATGCGATTTACTCAGATTCATAGATCTGAAATATTCTTGCACACAGTGTTGTAAATTAGATGCATACATTTATCTTCCTTACCATGAAATATTGAAAAAAGGGTGATTATTTTTTTTCCATCATTGTATAGAATATACAAGAACCTGTAGTATTTGTCAGAAAAATGCTGTTTTATTGCACTCTTTGTTACCATACAAAATAAATAACACTTCTATGAAATGCATATTTATTTTCAAAATAAAACGTTTAATAAATTATGTATTTTAATTTCATAAGATTTTTTTTTATATAAATTAAATTGTTCATTAGAAAATCGCAAAAGGATGTTTTAAAAATAGTTGCTAGATGCATTAGCTATATTAGCCTAAGGAAAATTATAGAAAAAAACACCCCTCTCCACATAAACACACGATCAAAGGATACACATCAAAAGAAGGAAGATATGTATTTTGTAAATGCTTTCAGTTTTTACTATATCATGTAGGTTTGTTTGGAGTATAATATAGAAACATGTTCTTGCAGAGCATGAAAGGTTTATTCTACAAATGTGTTCTGCCCTAGGGACATCTATTCAATAAGCGGCTTGATTTTCCGTAATCAATCAAAACCAACAGACTTTTACTCCAAGAAGGCATAGATATTTCTTTAATAATATAGGCATTTCTACAGCATGGATTTTTTTGTATATCAATTCATTCAATTATACTGTTAAAGGTTCTTATTCTTAACTTTTTAATAAAATATTGTATTGCTGTTTAAGGGTGTTAGCCCCTTTCTTTAGAATAGCCTAATACAAGTAATAGTGAATATTCCAGGTTTACTGTTTTCACATCATCATTGAATGTGTCTACTTGTTACCATGGCAACCTGTAAACAATTCCATCTATAATCTATCTATCTATCTATCTATCTATCTATCTATCTATCCACACAGGAATGTATGTACATGTGCTTACTTATGAGTATACACAGAGAAAGAAGATGAAGAAAAAGATGGCATAGGGGTGGGAATAGCTCACAATTAGCCGAGGCTACTTATCAGCGAATTGTAATCAACTATATGTATATAATGTAACAGGCACTGGTTTATGTTATAAGGCTGAGAAAATTTACTAACGGTTTTAAAAAATGTTAATAATAAATGTGTTTTAAGATATAATTATCTACTACAGTTTTGTTTGGATGGATCTGGTTCATATTTTATTAAAATATCTAATTCAAGATATTTTACCTCTTGAATACCCATTATTACATGACATTTCCTAGATTTTTGTATGTCCTTATTTTTTATTTATTTATATTAATTTATTTGTTTGTTTATTTGTATTTATTCATTTAGTTTATAATCAGTTTACATTTTAAAATAAGCAGTTCTTAGTTGTATTAAAATAAAAACTATTTAATTAGCACAAAGATAAAATCACACTTTTAAATGATGAACCATCTGCACAAATAACATGATTATCAGTTTCTTTGCTCAGGATTGTTTGGACATTATATAAATGTTAATCAAAGCTGGTAAAAATGTAATTGCCACAATGTCTCATGCATTATATATTAGAAAAACCTATTTCCAACATCACAAGCAATTAGTATCTGCGGATGGCCTAACCTTGATGTATACTAATTTACATTATCAAACCTTAGACCATACCATGGGTACCTATAATGATGTAAGCTTGACTCATTATCGGCTAATTTGATGTTCACAATTAGAATTGTGTAAAAGAAAATACAAATTCCTTGTTAACATTAATTTGAATACTCATTTGCAAGAGCCATTCTGTCTCTGTTTTTCAGAATGATTGGAAAAGGTTTATTGCACAAGTTACATGATGTAAACGTGTTAGGAAACTCAAAGAAACTGCTGTCATATGTACAATCCAGTTATTAGTAAAAATTAGCTATGACATTTCTCTTGATTTCCTACTGGCTTTTTTTTTGTTTGTTTGTTTGTTTGCTTGTTTGTTTCATGTGGGTTTGTAAAGACTTGTTATTAATATGCTTTGGATTATTTGTTTACCCAACTCTAAAGTAGGAAATGCAGGATATCTGCATCTTCTGGATTTATCATCTCTGTTACTCAGGCTATAGTATAACTTAATCTAATTAGATACGTGCTTCAGATTCAAACAAATACTGTACAAGTAATTTACAGTTTTACACTATTTAATGGTGAACAATGAAAAAAACCAAATCCTCACTTTCCAATCTGTTTATGAATAATACAATAGTTACTACCCCAAACTTAATTGCTCCCCTATATGATTGAGAACTGTACAAAAACATAAATATATTGTAGATGTATGGGAAGTGCTAATAGAAGCTTATTGTATCTGTATACTAGACCTTATAAATAACACAAAGCATCTGATTAAAAAATTACATATAAATACAAATACAACACATCTATTTCATACAAAATCCTCCCAGATAACAGATATATTACTGGCCAGCAATCAATTCCCTGTTCAGAATATTCTGCTCCATATACTAAGTAGCATAAGCTGCTTTTGAGCCCTTGGGGGGTTGGTTTGCATATGTGAGCATACTTCCTACATTGTAAATCATCAGACCGCTGCTTCTAACACTCTCCACCTTTTCTGAAGGGGTGGACTGAAATCATCCTGAATACTCTCGCTTGATATGATTGACATGCCTTTTACATGATTAATCCCTAAGGAGAAGGGTACTGCATTACACACTCACTTGTGTGTGCAATGGTAAATACGGGTAGCAGATCCTGTAGGTCAGGTTCTCAAGTTGCCTGCACAGCTCTTAGTAAATGGGACCCATTATCTCTTTTTTTTTTTAAATTAGCCCTGCAGAATCTGTTGGCACTCTACAAATAACCAATAATAATCAATGTATATATTTGATTTGATTTACTAAAAGTAGACAGAATATCCTAAACAGGGGATTGATTTTTACAATTGATGGCCAGCATTATATCTATTAAATTGGACTCTGGATTTTTTTTTTAATAAAGTAGATATATTGTATTCATATATTAATTAGTCACAGGTAAAATGACTTTTTTAAATATGCAGAGGGGTATACATGAGTAAAGGCTTACAAACCAAATGAATAAATATATCAATTCTACAATGAACTTTAAGTATGGATATTTAAAAATCAAATATACTGTCCCACTAATTAGCACATTGCTGGGTACTTTCTAAGTACCTTATCTATTAGTGGATGCAAACTAAAAAAATAATAAAATAAACAGAACTACTTCCTGAGCACAATTGCTAAGCAAATACCTTATTATAACATCTATGTATCTTTGTTGGTCAGTTTGTTGCATTATTCTAGCCTTATGCTGACATCTCAAATAATTAACTTGTGTTCCTACAACCTTATTCCCCCACTAAATGTGACAGCGTGGAATATATATGACTAACATAAATAGGTAACATTTTTAGAAATATGTAATTATCAAGGACATCTCTCTTTGTCACTGAGATCTACTATTGTCTTGGGAACAATCAAGTTGCAATATTCCAATATGTATCACTTCTGTTATCCCTCAACTTGAAAACCATTAAAAATGCAAATGACAAATTCATTACGTCCAATGAATAAAACATGAAACTTCCTTGCAATTTTATTATAATGCAGATCAAGAATGAGTAATGATTCAGTATAAAACTTTTTTTTATCATCCCATAAAATCAAAGGTAGTGTTTCAGAGAATGGTAGTATTGTTTTAATAGTTGATGGTTCAAAAGAGTTGTACTTATCTTTGTGTCCAGTTTTTATTTTTGCTTCACAAAAGGAAGTATCATTTCAATATAAATAAAATATATACACATTACCCAAGGAACATTGCATTTATCCTTTAAACGAATAGGCAGATTGTGATGATAATAGTAATAGTGATATTAATAATAAATAATAATAATCATAATAATAGCAAAAACAAAAAACAATATAAAGTCTCAAATAAAAAAAATCACTATTGTATCCTTCAAAGGCTAAATAACCAACTATGTTTAAAAGTAATAAGAATTCTAAAATGAAATTAATAATTGTGCTTTTCTTGCCCCAAACTCCCTAGAGATGCCAAAAGGCAAAATCTGTAACCTGGGTTTTCAAAGTGCTGCAAACTGCCTAAAACAGGTTTCTGATTTGCAGCATTTGTAGATTACACAATTAAATATGTGACCTCCCAAGGGAGCATGGCACAAGCTACACAACCCAACCCAATAATGGTTACAGGAAGAGATCATTATGATTCAATTAAAAGCAGTTGATTGCAACTTGTTTTTTTTCTCTCATAAATTTGTGTTCACAAAACTGGTTTAAAGGGACATAAAACAAATGGCCAGATTACGAGTTTTGCGTTATGAGGGATGCGGTGCTATCTTGCACGTTATTGTCAACGCTCACTTACCTACAGCGCTGGTATTACAGGTTTTCCTAAACCCGACGTTAAAATGCAAGAAGTGAACGTAGAGCAAAATTGAGCTCCATACCGCACTCCAATACCAGCGCTGCTTAAGTCAGCGGTGAGCTGGTTGTTTCTGCTCGTGGACGATTTCCCCATAGACATCAATGGGGAGAGCCGGCTGAGAAAAAGTCTAACACCTGCAAAAAAGCAGCGTAAAGCTCAGTAACGCAGCCCCATTGATTCCTATGGGGAAACACGTTTTATGTTTACACCTAACACCCTAACATGAACCCTGAGTCTAAACACCCTTAATCTTACACTTATTAACCCCTAATCTGCCGCTCCGGACACCGCCGCCACCTACATTATACTTATGAACCACTAATCTGCCGCCCCCAACATCGCCAACACCTACATTATATTTATTAACCCCTAATCTGCTGCCCACAACATCGCCGACACCTTCATAATGTTATTAACCCCTAATCTGCCGCCCCCCAACGTCACCGCCACTATAATAAACATATTAACCCCTAAACTGTCGTACTCCTGCATTGCAAACACTAGTTAAATATTATTAACCCCTAATCTCCCACCCCTAACATCGCTGCCACCTACCTACAATTATTAACCCCTAATCTGCCATCCCTAACATCGCCGCCACTATATTAAATTTATTAACCCCTAAACCTAAGTCTAACCCTAACCCTAACACAGCCTAAATTATATATAATTAAAATAAATCTAAATAAAAATTACTATCATTACCTAAATAATTCCTATTTAAAACGAAATACTTACCTATAAAATATAAACCCTAAACTAGCTACAATATAACTAATAAAAAGCAAACAAAAAGCATTCTTGAGGATACAGGTTATTATACCATCTTCTCACAATATGTTTTTATTTATTTTTTGCGTTGAAACAGCAGCTCAGTAGAAACCGAATCGCCACTGTCATTTTGTGGGAAATTAGGAACAGGCATGTGGCAGTATTCCATGTGAACTACAAGCCCTTAGGGTTGGAACATTCTTAATTTTCAGACTAAAATCACAGGAATGGGGTTAAACTAAATAAAATTAAAGGGACATAAGACATTAGTGAAATAAGTTTGCGCCCGGTGTCCCAGTACTGTGCGATCACACTCGCACTAGTACCAAAGCATAGTTTTGCTGCCACAGCAATGAAAGCTGTTCTTTAGGTAGTAGGCTGATGTGAGCTGTGTCAGGCACAGTCAGTATGAGCGGAGGTCAGAGCTTGCATCTGTTTTCTGGAGACAGCACTGGTGCCTGCAAGTAAGTGATTCAACTGCAAACTCCCACTTGTAAAACATACTTCTGTGCAGCCCTTCTGTAAATGCTTGGGGTTTTTTGCACATCGCTCCCTTCACCTCTGCACAGGCTAATAGTGAGCAAGTTAGCACTGAGCCTCTGCTGCCAGCTTTGTTTTGTGTGTCGAGCAGGACTTTGATTAGATTTCCCTGTTATTTGAGCCCAGGCAGTTTTTCTTTCCATTGTGGAATTTCAGACAGTGCTAGGAACAGGTCTGTTGGCATATTTTTTGTTTTGCATTTAGGTACATTGGAGGGACAGTTGTGTAGCTTTGCTAAAGAAAAAAAAAACAGAGCTCTTTTACTTGTGCGAGTGTGATCGCACAGTACTGGGACACCGGGCACCTTAGACAAGCTGATCGCCAACATAATAGGCACTTAGGCAGAAATAAGTTTGTGGATTAACTAGCAATGGAGGACCTGTCACCCAGAAAGCACAGCTGCTTCTTTGACAGGTGTAGAGACAGAGCTGAAATTGCCATATGAGTGTCTCACTGAATGAAGGGAGACACAGGAGCGCGCAGGGCCGAGACAAAATGAAAGGGTCCTGTACTAGTGGGAGCTTTTGGGAGACGTCAGAGAAGGAGGGGTCAGGTGGCCATTTCAAAACTGCCAGATGAGATCTAGTAAGTTTATTTTCTGACAAAGTTTATTTAGATGAAAATTTGCTACAGTTTACTGTAAAAATCGTTAATTAACTAATCTAAATAAGTTACAGTAATTTTTGGGTTGACTGTCCCTTTAAGTTAATTTAGAAAATAACGAATAAATCTAGAAATAACTGTTCATTTGTGATAAAACATCTAAGTGTATTGGAATCTAATTAGAAATGACAGAAATTTCCAAAGATAATTTAAAATAAATCCAACTTTAGAATATGAGTCATGCTGCCTAATTATTTATGCAAATGTATGCTAGTGATTATGGCTATTATTTTATTTACCAAGGAAAGTGGTAACTCTATTAAGGTCTCAAAATTGCTCCTGGTTTGGGAGCTCTCTGATGCTCCCCATTGCTACCTTTGGGGGTCACCTAAACACCAAACATAAATGCTTGACTCCCCACCAGGACTGCACTAGCTATAATCCTGTTCAACTCAGGGACCTTCCTGGACCACACTTACCCCTTCTAAGTAACACTCATCAGTCCTGAGACACTGTACTCCTAGTCCAGGAAATAATTCATGTTTTTGCTTTATTTCAATAAATAAAATTTAAATAAAAATAAAATCACAGAACATATCTAGAAAATCCCTTTAGCTGTTAAGGAGAAACACAAAGTAAAAGACAAGAAAAGATTGTCTTGTCTAGGATTTCTAGGATTTCGAAGACAAGAAACCAAAATCATTTGTGAAAAATGCCTATGATAGAATAATAAATGTAAAATATAATTAGCCAGATTACAAGTAGCACGCTAATGTTAGCATGCATGCGATATAAGAATATCAAATGTGCATTAATTTGTGGCTGTATTACAAGTTGAAAGTAAACGCGTTCACTTGGGAACAATCAAATTTACGCATGTCGTTAGGTTAGCGCAAATTAAGGCTAAATAAAAGTTGCACCAAACACAACATAAATGCATTTAAACACTGTGAAAATAGTGTGTTTAAAACACCAATGTGTATTGGTCAAAAAATATATATGTGAACAAAGTGAAATAAAATTGACAATAATACACTGTGCACATAAAACCTGTTACATAAAACTGGAGTGTTTGGAAAGAGCAAATCCTCTATATGGAATGTCCATAAATGAATCAATGGATCTTCTTGTTCTTGCAACCTCAAAAGAAAAAGAGAGAGATCTCCATAGTGCAGCTGTAAATTCAATCTATCTTATAGCAAATTGAAATAGTACTCACATGGAGTAGAGCTACATTAGCTTTAAGTATTGTGCTCAGTTAAAGAGGAAAACTCAGGTAAAAAGTGATTTCCACTTTATTGCCACAATAAAACAAAAACAAATGTTAAACGACCTACCCATCACGACTAGGACCTGGAAGTTAGACGACTCCCTCCTCGACAACCCAGTAATTCTAGATGAGATAGAAAGGGATTTGACAGAATACTTCATACTTAACAAGAATTCCACTACTTCAATACTATGTGAATGAGAAGCACACAAAACCGTGATGCACAGCATTTTTATAAAGCATAAAGGTAAGATTCAAAGAAAGGCTAAAGAGAAACACGCTCAACTCCTAGATCAAATTCAAACACTTGAACGGGCCCATAAGCAGGATCTTACTAACGACAACATTAAAGATGAGTTATTTAAAACTAGATCTAACCTTAATAGACATCTGTCTGAAGCCCATCAATGCAATGCACTATACTTGAGAGAATACTTATACGAGGGGGGAAACAAACCAGGGAAACTACTGGCCAGATGTCTATGTAGAAAACAACTATATACACACATTGCAAGCTTCAGACGGACAATTAATAAAAAGCAATACATATATTGCTTCGTCTTTTAGAAGCTACTATAACTCACTTTATAAAATTGCTAGCAATAATGACACCCCTCCAACAGAAGATCGCACCACCGATACCAGGGAAACCCTCAATGATTATTTCCAAGGCCTAAATTTACCTACATTAGACAAAGAAGAAAGGGAACACTTAGAAACACCAATCACATTAGAGGAAATACAACAGGCTATTAAGGACTCCCCAATAGGTAAAAGTCCCGGACCAGTTGGTTACACAATGGGATATTATACGAAACTCAACGAGGTACTGCCCCCTCATTTGCTTACTCTTTTCAATAGCTTAAGAGACAATCCCTTCCTGTCTAGAAATCTACTAGAGGCGCACATTACCGTAATCCCCAAGCCAGGCAAACCAGCCACACATCCTGAAATCATCAGGCCAATTTGCTTGATCAACACAGATATGAAAATTCTTGCCAAAGTATTGGCCAACAGGCTAAATAAGTACCTACCAAGATTAATATCGTATGACCAAGTTGGGTTCATCCCGGGTCGAGAGGCCCAAGACAATACCATCAAAATTATACAACTAACGAATCACGCTAGGGTTACAGGGACACCCTTGGTCCTTTTCTCGACCGATGTAGAGAAGGCCTTTGATAGGTTCCGGTGGTCTTTTCTGCATAGAGCAATGATAGAAATGAGGATCCCAGAGCCTTTTCTTAACATGTCTCTAGCCCTCAGAGTAAATGGAACACTTTCGGAATCCTTGAATATCAGCAACGGCACTAGGCAGGGGTGCCCTTTGTCTCCTCTGCTTTTTGCTATCTCTTTAGAAATTCTAACTAAAAAAAATTAGAAACAACAACAAAAGTAAAGGTCTCAAGATAGGGGAGACAGAGCACAAACAGACATTATATGCTGATGATGTTCTTTTCTTGCTGACAGAAGTAGAGAGTTCCATTCCAGAATTGCTTACTGAAATGGAAATGTACGGAAAAATCTCAAACTTTATACTAAACATTAATAAATCTGAAATCTTGAATATCAACACATCCCCTTAAATATTACAGTATTTAAGAAATAAATACAACATCCCTCTGTCCCAACATAACTTGAAATATTTGGGGATACACCTAACCACCTCAGCACAAGACTTATACAAACATAACTATATCACTTTAAAAAACAAAATAACGTGTGACTTATCTACCTGGAAGAATAAACCTCTGTCCTGGCTGGGCAGAATTGGGGTTATAAAAATGAATGTTCTACCGCGGATCATGTACCTGATGCAAGCATTACCTATTCCACTACAAGATAATTATATTACCCAACTGCAAAAAATATTAGAGCAATATATCTGGACAGGTACAAAGCCAAGAATACAAAAAAAAACTTATATCTGCCTAGAGATAGAGGTGGCCTGGGGGTTCCGAACCTCAAGGCATATAAACAAGTGATTATGCTTAGACATATAGTGGAGTGGGCACATAATACCAACAACAAGACATGGGTACAGATTGACAGGAACATTTTTAAACAAAACAACGTAGCTACACTAGCTTGGACGGCTCAGCAGAAGAGACCCATAGGCATACGCAAATATCTTATCACGGCAGACATACTTTCTGAGTGGGACAGACTCTTAGCTACTGGTACACATATTTCATTCAGGTCTGCCCCACTCACACCACTTATTGAAAATGTAGAACTCCCATATCATAGGCTAGGAATCAGTATTTTGCATCCATATAGCTTAAGAACAGGATCCATTCAGTTTTATTACAGACAATGGTAGGGTGAAACCACAAGCAAATCTTGCAGAAGTCCAAAGGGAGATTTTCTCCACATGGCTCCATTATAACCAGTTAATACACTACATCTCACACCACAAAAATAAAAAAGATCTGGGTAGAGAAACTACAATATTTGAGAAACTATTGCCTAGATTTAGAGTTTGGTGTTAGCCGTCAAAACCAGCGTTAGAGGCTCCTAATGCTGGTTTTGGGCTACTGCTTGTATTTAGAGTCAGTCAGGAAAGGGTCTAATGCTCACTTTGCAGCCGCGACTTTTCCATACCGCAGATCCCCCTACGCCATTTGCGTATCCTTTTCTTTTCAATGGGATCTTTCTAACGCCGGTATTTAGAGTTGTGGCTGAAGTGAGCGTTAGAAATCTAATGACAAAACTCCAGCCACAGAGAAAAGCCAGGAGTTAAGAGCTTTCTGGGCTAACGCCGGTTCATAAAGCTCTTAACTACTGTGCTCTAAAGTACACTAACACCCATAAACTACCTATGTACCCCTAAACCGAGGCCCCCCCACATCGCCGCCACTCTATTAAATTTTTTAACCCCTAATCTGCCGACCGCACACCGCCGCCACCTACGTTATCCCAATGTACCCCTAATCTGCTGCCCCTAACACCGCCGACCCCTATATTATATTTATTAACCCCTAATCTGCCGCCCCCAATGTCGCCTCCACCTACCTACAATTATTAACCTCTAATCTGCCGACCGGACCTCACCGCTACTCTAATAAATGTATTAACCCATAAAGCTAAGTCTAACCCTAACACTAACACCCCCCTAAGTTAAATATAATTTAAATCTAACGAAATTAATTAACTCTTATTAAATAAATTATTCCTATTTAAAGCTAAATACTTACCTGCAAAATAAACCCTAATATAGCTACAGTATAAATTATAATTATATTGTAGCTATTTTAGGATTAATATTTATTTTACAGGCAACTTTGTATTTATTTTAACCAGGTACAATAGCTATTAAATAGTTAATAACTATTTCATAGCTACCTAGTTAAAATAATTACAAAATTACCTGTAAAATAAATCCTAACCTAAGTTACAATTAAAACTAACACTACACTATCAATAAATTAATTAAATAAAATACCTACAATTATCTACAATTAAACCTAACACTACACTATCAATAAATTAATTAAATACAATACCTACAAATAAATACAATTAAATAAACTAACTAAAGTACAAAAAATAAAAAAAGAACTAACTTACAAAAAATAAAAAAATATTTACAAACATTAGAAAAAAATATTACAACAATCTTAAGATAATTAAATCTACTCTAAGCCCCCTAATAAAATAACAAAGCCCCCCAAAATAAAAAAATGCCCTACCCTATTCTAAAATAAAAATAGAAAAGCTCTTTTACCTTACCAGCCCTTAAAAGGGCCTTTTGCGGGGCATGCCCCAAAGAATTCAGCTCTTTTGCCTGGAAAAAAAACATACAATAACCCCCCCAACATTACAATCCACCACCCACATACCCCTAATCTAACCCAAACCCCCTTAAATAAACCTAACACTAAGCCCCTGAAGATCTTCCTACCTTATCTTCACCACACCGGGTATCACCGATCGGTCCAGGCTCCGAAGTCTTGATCCAAGCCCAAGCGGGGGCTGAAGACATCCATCCTCCGGCTGAAGTCTTGATCCAAGCCCAAGCGGGGACTGAAGACGTCCATCCTCCGGCTGAAGTCTTGATCCAAGCGGCGGCTGAAGAAGTCCATCATCGGGCAGAAGTCTTCATCCTATCCGGACAGAAGAGGAGATCCGGACCGGTAGACATCTTCATCCAAGCGGCATCTTCTATCTTCTTCCATCCGACAACGAGTGGCTCCATCTTCAAGACCTCCGGCGCGGATCCATCCTCTTCTTCCGACGTCCTAACACAGAATGAAGGTTCCTTTAAGGGACGTCATCCAAGATGGCGTCCCTCGAATTCCGATTGGCTGATAGGATTCTATCAGCCAATCGGAATTAAGGTAGGAAAATTCTGATTGGCTGATGGAATCAGCCATTCAGATTCAAGTTCAATCCAATTGGCTGATCCAATCAGCCAATCAGATTGAGCTTGCATTCTATTGGCCGATCGGAACAGTTAAAATAAATAAAAAGTTGCCTGTAAAATAAATATTAATCCTAAAATAGCTACAATATAATTATAATTTATATTGTAGCTATATTAGGGTGTATTTTACAGGTAAGTATTTAGCTTTAAATAGGAATAATTTATTTAATAAGAGTTAATTTATTTTGTTAGATTTAAATTATATTTAACTTAGGGGGGTGTTAGGGTTAGGGTTAGACTTAGCTTCAGGGGTTAATACATTTATTAGAGTAGCGGCGAGGTCCGGTCGGCAGATTAGGGGTTAATAATTGTAGGTAGGTGGAGGCGACGTTGGGGGCGGCAGATTAGGGGTTAATAAATATAATATAGGGGTCGGCAGTGTTAGGGGCAGCAGATTAGGGGTACATAGGGATAATATAGGTTGCGGCGGTGTACGGAGCGGCAGATTAGGGGTTAAAAAAATATGCAGGGGTCAGCGATAGCGGGGGCGGCAGATTAGGGGTTAATAAGTGTAAGGTTAGGGGTGTTTAGACTCGGGGTACATGTTAGAGTGTTAGGTGCAGACTTAGAAAATGTTTCCCCATAGGAAACGATGGGGCTGCGTTAGGAACTGAACGCTGCTTTTTTTCAAGTGTTAGGTTTTTTTTCAGCTCAAACTGCCCCATTGTTTCCTATGGGGGAATCATGCACGAGCACGTTTTTGAAGCTGGCCACGTCCGTAAGCACCGCTGGTATTGAGAGTTGCAGTGGCGGTAAATTATGCTCTACGCACCTTTTTGGATCCTAACGCAGCCCTTCTGTGATCTCTAAATAAAGTGCGGGGGAAAAAAAGCCAGCGTTAGCTACGCGGGTCGTTACCGACAAACCTCTAAATCTAGCCGTATGCATTCAGCCTAACACACCTAAACACATGGTATCTAAATTATATAAAATCACAGTTAGTACTGACCCCACAAGCCTTCCCTCATACACACTTTCATGGCATAGAGAGATAAATCAAGACATTGATACAGACTCTTGGATGAGAGCATTCAAACTAACTAAGCGGGCCTCGATTTCCGCAAAAGTCCAGTAAATCCACTTAAAGTTTTTATGTCGTTGGTACCTAAATCCAACACGTTTACGTAGAATATTTCACACTTTAAATGGCACCTGTTGGAGAGGATGCGGAGAAGAGGGCTCCTTCCTCCATATCTGGTGGGCATGCCCGAGGCTGAGAGAATATTGGACAGATGTTTTCAAAACAATGTCCGAGATTGTGGGCATCCAGATACCTAGTACTCCAGAAACTTTACTATTCTGCTCATTACCCAAACTCATAGGTCTAGGCAAACAAGCACTCCTCATTATAATGCTGACAGCAGCTAAAAAACTTATACCAAAATACTGGAAAACCCAAAAAATTCCCTCTGAACAGGAATGGAAAATTCAGGTGGATGACCTTTTGATGTTGGAAAGATATCACTACCTAAGAGCCCGTAAACTAGAACACCATAAATTGATGGTGGCAATCTGGAACAAAACAATTTAGAAAGCAGCCAGCTTTACCCTTGTTCAACTTATCAGAGTTTACGAAACCTCCCTTTTTTTTTCATCCTTTGTCTCCTCCTCCTGTTATCTCCTTTCTGTGATTTCCACTCTCTTCTCTTTCCTGTCCTTACCACCTCCAGAATCTTTTTCTGGAGATAAACCTCATATATATTCAGTCTTTTAACAATACAGTTACTGCAAAAATACAAAAACATTTAAAACTGAGAAGACAATGCTTGCCCATTGCTATTTATTTTGCATATAGTGTTAATTCATGTTATGCGATATAATTGCATTGTACGGACTAAATGTCCCCGTTCTTTTTCCTTTTTTTCTATGTAACATGAAACATGCAACATTGTCATTATTGTATAACTCAATAAAGTTTACTATAAAAAAAATGTTAAAAACAATCACTCTGGGGTCTGGACACCTTTTAAAGACACATACGATAGGGCCGATTTATCAAAGCATCAATCTCTGTGCATTCGCTGGTGTCAATATGCTCGCAGTCATCGCTGCCACGAATCTACATACAACGCCCTTATTTATTAAAAACTCTGTCAAAAACACGCGCGTCAAGTACGCAGCGATGATCATCAGACTGTTGATAAATAAAAATCATCGATGTTGTGGATATTCTGTTTTTTTCCAACTTTATTTATACCATTTCATTACTGTCCATGAACAAGCGCATTTCTCTAAAGCTAATCTTTTATTTTTCATCTGTTAATGTCCAAGAAATAGCTAGATTTATACCTGAACAAACAATAATATCTCATAGATAGTTATTTTATTTTATTTTTTTGTTATTAAAAAAAACTGATATATGATATTTTCACATAAATTAATGAATGTTTGTAGTTCTAAAAATTATGAAATGCCTATCTCATGTTTTTGACAATTTTTTAAAATAATTTTTAATGATAGAATTTGTACATATATCTTTGCACATACTTGTATATATATATATATATAAGTATTATTTTTAAAAATATTTTATAGGTAATATTTCAATAACGTGATGTAAGATTAGTAATTCTTCATGATCTAAATCACAAAACACAAATCACGTTATGCATATTTTACATTCCTATGTTCTTCATATAGATTTGTCTTTATTATATATATATATATATATATATATATATATATATATATATATATATATATGTCTATATATATGTTATGCTGTTAATGTAAAATAGATATCTATACCTATATATCTATATGAATAGATATAAAGGTATAGGTATATACACACATATAAAAATAAATGTATATTTACAGTAAAAATTATATTATCCTGTATGCGAAGAACATTGGAATGTGTAAATATACAGTAAAACACATATACATGAGTAGCAGAATCCTGGCACTCTGGAGGTAATCCGGTATTGTATTTTAAAACAAAGTAATTTTATTGAGATAATCTTAAAAGACCAAACATGTCAGATCTGCAGGGTTGCAAGGACTGACTACTCTGACATGTTTTACATCTATACACACACACACACATATATATATATATATATATATATATATATATATATACACACATACAAATTTTAGACATATATTATAGCTCTTTGCAGTCAAATACATGGCCATATACCATATACCTTTGAACCCTTATAACTTTTTTAATACTTATATGATTCATTTTTATTAGATAGTGTTTAAATGAGTGTAATTGTAATTTTGAATGCATTTATGCTGTGCTTAGCGCAACTTTTTTAACGCACTAAACTTTATGCGAGGGTTTCAGTTGCGCTAACCTGACAAGTGTAAAATGCAATTGCGCTCTTGCAATTGTAGTTTCAACTTGTAATACACACTCTATTTCCACTGTATGAAAAATTATGAAAGAAAAACCGTATACTGATTGTGTACAAAAGTTAGAGTGCCACTTTTAATCTAGCCCTAATTGTCCTATCATAAACAGCATGATCTTTAAGTAAAAATTAGAATTAAATAGACACAAATGGATTACAACAAGCAACAATTTAGTTAACAAAGTGCACTAGTCTAATGATAATTAACTCAATGATCATAATTAATTAGTATATGATTCTTTATTTTTCATCATTTTGAACTTACAATAAAATGACTTCTATGTCTCTTGAGATCCAAGAGCTAAGTTTGTGCCTTATGTTACACATTCATCATGTCTGCCCTTGACAGCACAGTTTCACAAAACCAATAGAAGAAGAATAAGACATACTCTGAAATATATTATTATTGTCAAGTAACATGCTACTCTTGTCTCTATGTAATTTTTTTCACAAGCACCATTTATTTCACCAGCATACCTCCCAATGCTAGAAAGTTCCACTAAAAATTGGTAGACTGTATTTAAAAGGACATTGTTCTTAAACAACTTCTATCATCTGTATGAAACAGCAGCATTTAAATGTGTTTAGCCCCCACACCCTTTCCTCAGTATTCCCCACAAATTCCCATTGACTGTTACTTCCTGCCAATGCTTATTGGTTGATGGTTACTTCCTGTCAATGCCTACTGGCTGATAGGTAAGGTATTACTGTTTATATTCAAATGTTAGAACAAATGTCATTGTAGCCATTCGATTTACATAATTGAATGTTGATAAGAACGAATATTCTTAAAAATTCTGTAATCTAATGTTATTAACAGTTTTAGAATTTCACTTTCAATTTTAAATGTTCATTATTAGATCAAAAGTCCACATTCACGATTTTCTAATTTAACATTCGATTTAACAAATAATATTCAGAAGCTCAATAGTTCATGTGGTAGGGAATTTAGTAAAATGATACATAACAGATACAAATATATCAATTTGAATGTTTCTGTTTCAAATATTGCATAATTTGAATATTATATTTAAAAAAGCAAATACTATTACAAATATATAAATAAAAAAAATTCAAATTCGAATATTGCATAATTCAAATCCAATAATTAAACAAATTCAAATTGAATATTACATTTAAAGATACCATTTAAAAAATTATTGCATTAAACGAATGTAAGAATGTTGTACAAACATTCAAAATTAGAAACAAAAGAACAAATGTGTTAAAAAATTTGTTTCATTTTTTGAATGTTGCAAAACATTCGCCCATCCCTACTGGCTTATACTTATGAGAAGCATTTGTACCTAGAAGTTTACAGCATATACTTCTGCATTAGTTTCATCTTAAATTTACACTGATTAATCTTCACTTTTTAAAGCAAACCAGACACCTTAATAAAGCATGTGAGATGTAAAAGACATTTGTTAGAGAGGGTTGCCATTTTAGCTTTCTAAGGCAGCCTAGGGATTAAAAACAACCTATTTTTACAAACAATTTTTAAAAAGAAAAAAAAAGAAAGGTCTTACACAAAATCCTCCTTATCGTATCTATCTATACACAGTGGGACAAAAACTTAGAGAGAACAAAAGAAAATTAATATTTTAGTTTGGTTTTTACTTTTTTTTTAACACATCTTTTCTATAACCAGTAATTAAAGGGACACTCAAGTCAAAATACTACTTTAATGAATCAAATTGAGCACCCAATTTGAAACAACTTTTCAATTTACTTCCAAAATGTGCACAGTCTGTTTATATTTTCACTTTTTGCGTCACCAGCTCCTACTGAGCATGTGCAGGAATTCACAGGATATACGTAAATGCATTTATGATTGACTGATGTCTTTCCCATGTTATTGGAGGAGTGGAAATATACATAACTTTGAAATTTGTCAGAAAAAATCTACTGCTCATTTGAAGTTCAAACTAAGGGGCCAATTTATTAAACTGCGAGCGGACATGATACGATGGGCCAATTTATTAAAGTGCGAGCAGACATGATACAATGTAGCGTTTTATGTACGCCACACATCGATAAATGCCGACAGCATACGCTGTCGGCATTTATCATTGCACAAGCAGTTCTTGTAAACTGCTTGTGCAATGCCGCCCCCTGCAGATTTGTGGCCAATCGGCTGCTACCAGGGGGTGTCAATCAGCCCGATCGTATAGGAAGGTTTGCGCCAAAACAGGGGCATCAAGCTCCATTCGGAGCTTGATAATTCAGCCCCTTAGTGCTATTGCATTGTCTTGTTATCATGCAAGTATTGGAATTTTCAGTTTAGATGGGAATACAATTAGCAAAAACAGATATTTCACATGGAATAAATGTAAAAGTAGCAAATAAAATACATTAAAGAGGAGAAAAAAATCCACACTGTCCCTGTAAACATCTGCATATAAAATAAACATTTTAAACTAATTTAAAGTCTAATGTTGTTGGTAACATTTCCTTTGTTCAATAGGAGTTTATTCTCAAGAGTGGCTATAACACCCCCAGGGCCTACCCTAATCTCTCACTGCTAACATTTCCTTTGTTGTTTTAGTATCCCTTAGTGAAAAAGATACATAGGTAGGCTCAGGTGACTGCACATATACAATATGCAGTCCACGGGCTCACCCAGTGGAAAGTTGTTTAAAATTGCATGCTCTCTCTGAATCAAGAAAGAAAAATATTGTGTTTAATGTCCCTTTAAATAAATGTAAAAGTTGACGTGTTAAAACACAAGTTATATTTGCGTAAAAATTTAAAATTGTACAAAAAACCCCGAAACATATTAACTTGTTAAACATGGATAGAGGTAAGATATTTAAAAATAGACTACTCAACTGTCTATATATATATAAATATATATATATATATATATATATATATATATATGTTTTATATCAATAAAATAATAAAGAAGAAATACAATGTATCACATATAAATGAGTGATACAGTCTGTCTTTACTAAATACTGGCAAAAGAGAATAAAAGGACCCAGGTTTTTGGAGGAGACCTTGACGAGGTACCTGGGCTTTTCCCATTTGGCCAGATGCGGTAACTAACTCTTCCATTGCTGCTTTTTATCTTAGTTGAGAGCTTGTGAGTGAGTGCTGGACTTTTTCTGTGTGCTATATTAATTTATTATTTTTTGTAATTTTCCCTGTTTGGGCCTTGCACCCAGGCCTGTCTGTTTCTATAAGAAGGAAGTGGCCACAATTGATCTCATCTTCTAAACTAGGACTTAAACAGTTCTCATGCTATAAACTGTGAAACTGCTCCATTGTAAAAATGTAGCCTTAAAAAATGTTGAGCAAACGGGGTTAGGATTTCAAAAGGAAGCGAGTGTTCTTGACTGGGGTTTCAAAGGATCACACCTTCACGACTGACCTTTCAAATTAGATTACGTCTTCTTGACCAGTATTTCAATCACGTAGCCACAAAAACTGGGGCCGAATTATCAAGCTTCCTTCAGGCTCACCAGAAACAGCAGTTATGAAGCAGCAGTCTAACCGAGCGATTGGCCACAAACTTGCCGGGGGGGCGGCATTTATCGATGTGAGGCGGACATACATCCTATCATGTCCCCTCGCACTTTAATAAATCGGTCCCTATGCATTCACAATACAGCTCAATATACTGGTTAAAAAGGTGTGATCCCTTTTGAAATTTCATTCATAAAGGCACAATCCCATCCGAAATCCCAGTTACAAAACTGAGATCATGTTTGAAATCTCAATCACAAAGGCCAGTTTGGAATCCGGTTTATGAAGATGCCTGCACTGAAAGTGAGAATCATGACAAGTGTGAATTAGAAACAAACATTTACCGAAAGTGATTGCTACATGCCATTTTTAGATATTGCGGTCTTGATCTCAGTTTTCCTGCTGATTCCCTTAACTGTACAGATTGTCTTGCAAAGATCTCAGAAATGCCAGTTTAGTGCCTTTAAAGGTCGAATTCGGTAAGTGTAAAGTGGTCTCGAAAACCTTTTGCAAAATATTGAGAAAAGGAAGCTGAAAATGCCATTGCAACTCCTAAAAACAGCCGTAAACCAGATATTGTGATTTTATCTAAATGAAAAGTGCCCTTTTTCGTATGAAAACCAGCTGAAAACAATTTGGCCGATAGATTAAGATTGACCCCATTCGCAGGGATTAAACCTACAGTTAAATACCTTGCCAGTGCAATAATTACAAGCCCTGACATATTATATTTTCTTTTATGTCCCTCTAAAAGCTGTCAAACAGATGAAACCAAAATGCAATAACATTAAATAATACATTACAATAAATAGTATAAAATCCAAGTTAATTTTAAATATTAAAAGTGAATGCATTATTCTAATTTTCTTTAATTAGCTTTTCATTTATGAGACGTCTTAATAATGATTGACATAAATGACATTTGAATTTTCTTAACAATCTTTGCATCTGAGACTTTTAATACATAGGTTCCTAAATCCTAACTATCGCAAAGTCAGTAGATAAAGATCATGCAGCTTGAAATCCTTGATGCTTGACAAGTCAGGCTCATATCAGACGAAGATGTGTGCTTTTCAGATAGTCAACTTGACATGCTTCTACTAGCAAATCAGCTGAAATTCTTCACAAAGCAGACTTGAACCTATGTGAGTTGTGGAAGTCTATCTGTAAATGATAATTTGATAACTGACTTGCATTTTGAGAATAGCTAACTTGGCATAGTGAATAAACCCCTTAATGAAAGCAAAACCATATCCTTCTATCCAAGGAGAATTCAAATAAATAATGCTTTAACAAGGTAAGTGCTACAAAAGTACTAATAAACAGATCCAGAAAAATACACTTGAGACACGTAAAAAGACAGCAGGAATTAGCTGTTTCAGCTAAGCACCCTGCTTGCAGTAGATTAGAAAATATAGAGAGTAGTGGGTGATAAGCTAAAAGCACCAGTGACATATTACATGGTCACTGGTTCTGAAGTTGGACAACCCTGAGGGTAAAAAATGTCTTTAGATCAAAAAAGAGAAAAAGACTTACAAATTAAATGAACCGTTTCATCCTAGAATAAAGTGCAGCACAACACTTTATATGAGGTGTCTAAGACAAATCTTAAAATTGTTTTAATTTTTACTACCTTTTTTTATAATAATATTTTTTTCTAAAAAAAACTACACCCAGAAACATCAAACTACAGACTAGCAAGCCATTCTTAAGACCAGAAAGCCTTTCCCCCCATCCAAACTGATTCTGTCTCTGGACCATTTTGACACTAGGGGTTCTATGTACGAAGCAGTGAAAGCTGCTCTGGAGCACTTGCGGGGCAGGTTCACATATGCAAGCCTTCTTCCTGCAATGTAAGAAGCAGCTGTCATTAGACCGCTGCTTCTTACACCCTACGTCACCTCTGAGGTTGCAAGGGAAAATCACTGAGCGCTACTTTGCCCTGAGTTTCTAGTCAGAGCTGGAGAGTCCACTAAAAACTGTATACTCCCTCTAGAATATATGCTGTTGCTGAGTGATGACCCAGGCTGCCGAGAGCATATTGAGCTTAATAAGCAGAAACAAAATGATACAATCTCAGTTGAGTGTATTTACATTATTAAATGACCCCCCACCCCCACCTTTCTTGATTACACCTCTTCCATATCTTTTTTCCCCCCAATATGCTTATTTTTAATGTCTCACAAAACATTTAACAGAGTAAAAAATTGCAATATACTTTCATTATTTATTTGTGTTATGATTTATCTCTGGATAGTTTGAAATTGTGCAATATTAAAAGTAAGGAAATTGTGTTAGCAAAATTACAATTAATGCTTTAAAAATATTCTGTATGCTGATTTATTGGATCTTAAACCCATATTAAATATATGTATAGATAGTATATAACGAAAATTAACCACTGCAACGTAAAATATCTGCATAGAAAAAAAACTGCATTGATTAAGCAGTCACTGTTTAGAATGTTGAGTGATTTGGGCTCTGAAGTTTGCAGAACGCACCAGGATCTACGGGGGTTTTGGAAAAATCACACTTTTCCAAATTAAATTACAGGAAGCGGGAAAAATTCAGTAATGAACATACATTACAAAGTGTTTTTTTGATTGTTGCTGTTTTGTTTACACAAAATTGAACATATTGGGCTAGATTACAAATGGTGCGCTAAGTTTACCGCCGGATGCGATAAGCAATATTGCGACTGTGCTAACTAGCATGCATATTGCAATTTGAAAGTAAACAGTTGTGCTCGAGTGCAAACAAGGATTTGTGCTCAATGGATTAGCATGCCTGAAGAACTAGGGGCCGATTTATCAAGCCGCCAATCGGCCCCAATGCATCTGTTTTCTGCGCAAGCCTTCAGGCTCGCCGGAAAAAGGAGTTAAGAAGCAGCGGTCTTAAGACTGCTGCTCCTTAACTTGTCTGCCACCTCTGAGGTGGCGGACAGAAATCAGTCGGATCGAATACGATCTGGTTGATTGACACCCCCTGGGCGGCATTGCACAAGCATTTTTTGTGAAATGCTTGTACAATGATAAATGCAGACAGCGTATGCTGTCGGCACTTATCGATGTGCGGCGGACATTATCGCTACAGCGGATCATGTCCACTTGCACTTTGATAATTCGGCCCCCTAGTCTAAAGTGCAAGGGATTACAAAATTTTTCACCAAACAAATCAAAACACATTCAAATGCACTATTACAATCGTATATACACTTAGGAATTTGCACTATTACAGACACGGTTCTAAGCAGCAACCAGGGTGCCGGTAAAATGGTGCATACAAAAAAATTAAAGGAACCGCACTCACTGGATTTAACATCCGGTATAGAACTCTTTATTCCATAAGTGATGTTCCAAGATTCAAGCCCCTTCCTCAAAGGGGATTTGAACCTTGAAATGTCACCTATGGAATAATGAGTTCTTCAACTGATGCTTACTCCAGTGAGTGTGGTTCCTTTCATTTAGATATATATATATATATATATACATGTATGTATGTGTAAATATGTATATACATATATAATAATATATGCACATGTACATATATATTATATATATATTATATATATTTATTTGCCATTTATATATATTTTTTTATATTTTATATTTTATATTCTAATGAGAACAATAAAATTGTTTTTAAACTGTTTTTAAATTTACTTTTTGTAATTTTTCTATCCATTTGATCCAGACACCCATATACATTTTTTATATTTCGTATCAAAATAAATTTATATTTTTATTTTTATTTTTATTTTTATTCTGGTTATCAGCTCATACTAAATAGGAACTTCCTTCTTTTCTACCCTCTGTCCACAAATACAGTGTGGTAAGAATTGGAAATTCCCACAAGTGGCCTCCGCTTCCACAGTAACCTCTCCCACAGTAACTATGTGGTTGTCTCTCAGTCCTGTATATTTATAATTATCATCATCTATCCATATTTCATTTTATATATATACATATACATATATATCTTTTTGGGGGCATATTCTCCTGTCTCCCTCATATGTGCTTTGGTGTTAATACACACCACCCTTGTCCACTCGTCGCTGATCGCTGGTCCCTGTGATCCAACAGGTGAGCATTTACTATTATTTATTTTCATCTCAATAACCTAATACTCATCTGGAGATATTCCCATTTTTTTCCTCCCCCCCACTTGCTTATGAGGAACATCTTCTGCAAGCGCTATTAGAACACACCCGATTCTACCTCTCACCATTTTCTAGTCTCACCTAGGAGGAATGAGACATCACTAATAGCAGCAGGCATTGGACATCCTCATAGAGAACTTCACTGCACAACTACTACTGCTCTAATTGTGGCGCAACTACCTACAACCCTCTCTCTTCGCCTGTTCTCTTTCCTCCATTGGATAGTAGCAGCCTAAATAAGAGTTCTAGTTAGTTTTCCCTTGTCTATCTGATTTAACTATATCAGACACCTAGAATTACTTCATCACTTATCTAATAAGATAAAATGGAAGAATACCAGCAGGTAAACTATGCATTTGGTAACTATTTTGACATAAAAACTAAGAAAAGGTCATGGTCTATCATCACTGAAAGAATAGAACCAACCACTGTGTCTGTAGAACAAGTGAACCCTAAAGCCTTATTTAGAAGACTAGAAAAATTAAAGAAATTAGAAGTGAGCAACTGGAATGATATAATTGGCTTAGAAAACTACCAAAAATTGAATATTATACCGAAAGGCTTAAAACTCACAAAAACTCCCATCTTTAACTCAGACGATATTGAATTAATCACAGAATGGGAGGAAGCAATGGAGATTTGCTCAAATACCTTCATAAAAATTTTAATCAAATATAGAGAACAGAACCTAGAGAAAGTAGGAAAAGAAATTAAAGAAATCAGACAGAAACTACAACCCTTCAATGAGGATGTGTACTACCAACAGTTAGATAAAGATATTGCAAGCAGAACTCAGAAATTGGAATATGACACTATTTTAAAGAAAAAGAAAAAACTTGAAAGAGATATCAATAATAAAAAAATTGAAGTAGGAGAAACACATATCAATATAGAAAGAGATGAATTTGTTGATGCCACAGACACACCAAACATAGAGGTTTTCTGCAATACAAAAAATAGATTTTTCCCAGATAGAACAATACACACCAATGAAAACACGGAACTTCAAAACAAAACCAGAGAAAAACAAACTTGTACAAACACAAACAAAGACAAATATAATCAGACAAACAGCAATACTTTTTTAAAAATGAAACCAGCAAATAACTACTCATATCATACTAGAAAGTCAAATTATTACCATCACAGACAACACCAGTCTAATTATAACGAGGAAACAAGAAAACAAAACTACACTCATTACCACAATTCACATAATAACTACTCTTACCCTGATAGGGACTTTTACAATCAAAGAGAAAATAATTACCACCAAGACACCGCTAGACCAAAAGAACCAAGAGATCATAGAAATGATTACGATGACACACATCAAGGATCTAGTAGTCAATGGAGAACAAAAACTCAACAAAATATGGAGCAAGGACATACCCATTTTTTAGGACTCAGAGAAAGAAAAGAGTCCTTTCAGAGACCATACATCCCCCCGAGACTCCGAGTAGAAAATCAGGAGAAGAATTATCAAATACTACAAAGATCAACCCCACAAAAAAGAAGAAAAGAAAGTGGGGAAGAGGATGCAGAGCAGGTAAACAGAAACAAACTAAGAAGAGAAAATTGGCAATCAAGGCAACAATCAGTATAAACCCTGATGAAAATGACCTAGTAAAAATCTTCAACTTGTCGGATAGAATTCTGACTAGGGAAGAAGAGAATGTTCTTAAAAAAGGCCTCTCCTTCGCCCCTAGTAAGAAACCAGATGCCTTCTCACTGTTCGTGGACTGTAACAAATATATAAGAAAACTAACCTTACAACGGTATTTCAAAAAGAAAAACAAAGACCAAAAAGATACCTGTGAACCTATGACAAATGTAAGCCTAGCAGATGAAGTTATCCTTACACAAAGTGATATTCCAACATTGGATCTCTTGGAATCATTAGATATGGAAACAGCTGAACAGTTAGAAACAAATAGAATCATGAAACACAGTGGGTTTAAACCTAGATCAATATTTTATCCCACTCAGGCTAAGGGACAATATATCTCATTGTTTGAAGACCTAGTACTCAACGATCTAGAGTCAATGTGTAAATCATTAAAACTGGACAACAAAAACCTTACAAGTAAGGAAGAAAGAATCCTAAAGAACCTAAGTAAAGATGAAACACTGGTCTTTAGAGAGGCTGATAAAGGTGGTTCTATAGTAATACAAAATAAAGGAGATTATATTAGCGAAGCAAATAGGATACTGTCAGATACAGAGACCTATGAAGTACTATCAAAAGACCCCACCAACCAATTCGCAGATGAATATGCACAATTATTAAGAAATGCTAAGAAAGAAAACATTTTGGACGACGATGAATACAAATTCTTATCAACAGACATGATAAAAACCGCAGTATTCTACCACTTACCAAAAGTGCACAAGGACACTAATAATCCTCCAGGACGCCCAATCATTTCTGGTATAAACAGTTTAACTAGTAATTTATCAGAATATGTGGATCATTTCTTACAGCCCGTGGTACCAAAAATTAAGTCATACTTAAGGGACACTCCACACCTACTCACATTATTGAAAGACACTTGTTGGGATAACAACTACTCACTTGCAACATTGGATGTAACTGCACTATACACATCCATACCGCACAGTAAAGGTATAAGTGCAGTGGACCAAATTCTCACATCAGATACAAATATTAAAAAAGAACAAATTTCCTTCATTGGGGAAGCAATTAACTTTATTCTCACCAAAAATTACTTTGCATTTGAAAATAAAATTTTCCTCCAAAAATTTGGAACGGCAATGGGCACCAAGTTTGCGCCTAGTTTTGCCAATATGTACATGGGAGCTTTTGAGGACCAACACATATGGAAAAATAACACATTCTTGAAATATATAATTACATGGAAAAGGTTCATTGATGATATCATAATCATCTGGAACGGAGATGAAAAGCACTTTGAAAAATTTGTCCATCATATCAACAACAACAACTGGAATCTGAAATTCACTAACACATGGAGCAAGAGCGAAATAAATTTTCTAGATATCACTATATTCATTGAAAACGAACAGATAGAAACAAAAATTTACACCAAAGACACTGAAACAAATGGCTACTTGCACGCCACAAGCAACCATCACATGAAATGGATCAGTAACATTCCGTACGGTCAGTTCCAGCGAATAAAAAGAAATTGCTCTAAAAAACAAGATTTTGAAGAAACAGCAAGTGTCCTCAAACAAAAGTTTTACAACAAAAAATATAACAGGAAAATAGTAGATAAGGCTTATGAGAGAGTAAGCAAAATAGACAGAGATAATCTACTAAACTTGAAAAAAACAGCAAATAAAAATAATATAGATATGGATTACACGATTTGCCCCAGGTTTATTACCACATACAATAGTGGAGCCAAAAACATTGAAAAAATATTGAATAAGCACTGGCATCTGCTCAGAAAGGACCCCTTTCTAAAGGAAACGCTACCGGAGAAACCTAAAATTACCTACAAGAAAAATACAAATCTTAAAAACATACTAGCTCCCACTAAACTAAAAACTAAAAAAGCACCAATTCAGGGAAATTGGCTAAAAACTAAAACTAAAGGTTTCTATAAATGTAACCGGAAAAACTGCGTGTGTTGCGAACACATCAGTAAAAACAAGGAAGAAAACAAATGGATTACAGACAATGAAAACAACAAATTTGAAATCAGTAGTTTGATGAATTGCAAATCCGAATTTGTTGTTTACCAATTAACTTGTAGTTGTAATAAAATATATATAGGTAGAACGAAAAGAACACTAAAGACCAGATTCTTAGAACACATAAAAAACATCACCAGTGATAAACCGGAGTATGGCATTGGTACCCACTTCGAAGAATTCCATGAAAAAAGTGTGGAAGGCCTAAAGATTAAGGCCATCGAACATATCCCATATAAAGTAGGAGAAAATAGGTTACTCCAGTTAAGAAAGAGAGAAACATATTGGATCCACAAATTGAAAACTAGGAAACCATATGGCCTGAATACAGATATAGATTTAGCAGCTTTCATTTGAAGAATATAACACACTTTGAACCAAATACATTAATATAAATCTGGTTTCTATCATTCCCATTGATTTCTATATTTTCACATATAAATATGTATAGACGCAATCACATATACATATATATATATATTTTTATCGTACATTCGCACTTGCTAGTAAACTTTAATTTTATGTTTATTATCTCTAATATATTTGTCTCATTTTCATATCATATTTTATATTTAATGTAAATCCTGTTTTCACACTTTACAAAAATACTTATTGTACTATAGTTTACCTTCTCTGCCAGATATCAGTATATACATATATAGATATTTCATCATATTTTAATACTTAGTAAATGTCACAAACGACATCCTTCAAAAAAAATTTAATTTTTTATTTTTCATACAGCCCCCCTCTCTTTTTTACACAGATAGTGTTTTTAATGTGACCCTGTCTTACTTACATTTTCTTTTAATACCCAAATATTTATAATCTCTGTAAACATTTATTTTTTAACTATCCCCCGTTTTCGAAAATATCCTCTGTATACAAAAATATACACCTGATTAATTAGATCAGGACATACTCCTCCCCTTCCCTGACTAAATAGCTTGACGCTACTTAAGGGCAACCAGGATGCCAACAGATTCACTAGCCTCTGATGAAGTGAGCTGATACGCTCACGAAACGCGTAAGGCACGTGACGCACGTTCGTGACGTCACATCCGGAATTCCGATTCTCACGCCGGGACTTTGTTACTAGCTGCTTCGTGCGGCGATATTTTGTCTCAGCGATATTTCAACTTTTTTGATCCCTAGGATACTTTAATAGGTCCTCCTGCCCAGCACTTTACTCAAGTAAGTCAAACCGTCATCTGCACGGTACCATATTTTGCCGTGCCGCCTGACCACTTACTTCACTTTTTTCCCTTTTGGCAATTGTCTCTCTTTTCATATATCCTTTTAATATACATTTTAATACACTATTTTTGTATACCTTTATTTGCCATTTATATATATTTTTTTATATTTTATATTTTATATTCTAATGAGAACAATAAAATTGTTTTTAAACTGTTTTTAAATTTACTTTTTGTAATTTTTCTATCCATTTGATCCAGACACCCATATACATTTTTTATATTTCGTATCTAAATAAATTTATATTTTTATTTTTATTTTTATTCTGGTTATCAGCTCATACTAAATAGGAACTTCCTTCTTTTCTACCCTCTGTCCACAAATACAGTGTGGTAAGAATTGGAAATTCCCACAAGTGGCCTCCGCTTCCACAGTAACCTCTCCCACAGTAACTATGTGGTTGTCTCTCGGTCCTGTATATTTATAATTATCATCATCTATCCATATTTCATTTTATATATATACATATACATATATATCTTTTTGGGGGCATATTCTCCTGTCTCCCTCATATGTGCTTTGGTGTTAATACACACCACCCTTGTCCACTCGTCGCTGATCGCTGGTCCCTGTGATCCAACAGGTGAGCATTTACTATTATTTATTTTCATCTCAATAACCTAATACTCATCTGGAGATATTCCCATTTTTTTCCTCCCCCCCACTTGCTTATGAGGAACATCTTCTGCAAGCGCTATTAGAACACACCCGATTCTACCTCTCACCATATATATATATATATATATATATATATATATATATATATATATATATATATATATACTTTTGAGCCCTCTCCAGTTAAATATCTTGAAATATTAAATATCATTATTGAATTTTAATAATTTTTTTTGTTTTATTTAGTTTTGAATATATTTAAATTCCAATGTTTTTCACATAGAACAAAAATGTTCTTTTTATTTTTAAATATTTATTTTTATATATATATTTTTATATATATCTGTGTAAATATATATAGACAGATACATATTTTACAAAAAAAATAATTATATATACATAGAAATATATATATATATATATATATATATATATATATATATATATATATAAAGAACAGATACCTTCGGCTTTAGCACTGTTGGTCTAATGCAATAAGTGGTTTTGTTATTTTAGAACAGTGCGTCCTGTTTATTAGTTTATTAGAAAAGTAGTATGGTCGCGATATCCCAATTCTTGAAATTAACACACATCAGACTTTCGCTTGTACACTATCTTTTTATTTTTAACTTGTAATAACCGCGCTAACCCTCTCGCGTTAAAGTTTACTTTTAGCTAAGTTAGCACGCCACTTGTAAACTAGTCCATTATTGGGAATTACATTTTGAGTTTAATGTTCCTTTTAATCTTTTATCTATATTATACATAGTTAACAAATTAACTTTATTTCCCCTTTAACTGACTTTACTCTTCTTATTTGAATAGAGCTAAATACATCAAATAGACATATAATCAATATTTACACAAATAGATGGCAATTAACCAGTGAGAAATGGCACATACACAGTGTAGATGTATAAACAATCATCCCACATGTAAAGAGCAGGTACACAGCAATTATACAGTAAATAGAGCTAGATTCCTACACATGGAAGTCACGTGTATAAGGATGTATCCTATATAAGGATGCTAAAGAACACAATCTTACAAACAGAGAAGATATAGCTAGTAAACTTGCATACACAGGACAGGTGTATAGCCAGTAATTCCTCATACATAAGCTGTTGTATAGCCTGCTATTCCAAACAGAGGGCAGGTATATAGCCAGTAATCCCTCATACATAAGCTGTTGTATAGCCTGCTATTCCAAACAGAGGGCAGGTATAAAGGCAGTAATCCCTCATACATAAACTGTTGTATAGCCTGCTATTCCAAACAGAGGGCAGGTATCATACATAAGCTGTTGTATAGCTTGCTATTCCAAACAGAGGGCAGGTATATAGCCAGTAATTCCTCATACATAAGCTGTTGTATAGCCTGCTATTCCAAACAGAGGGCAGGTATATAGCCAATAATTCCTCATACATAAGCTGTTGTATAGCTTGCTATTCCAAACAGAGGGCAGGTATATAGCCAGTAATTTCTCATACATAAGCTGTTGTATAGCCTGCTATTCCAAACAGAGGGCAGGTATATAGCCAGCAATCACAGACAATGCCTGAAATATCATAGCCAGTAATCCTACCTACATACACAGAGAGGTGAATATAGTAAATAACAGAGAGCGAGTACAAGTATACGGTCATATTAATGCCAGTACTTCTCATACAAAAGGCAGACATGTGAACTGTTATTTCACATTTAAAGGGAAAGTAATGCTCACAATCTTATTATTTCTCATAGTGCCCTTATATTTCACACAAGGGACCTATACTCTTTCTAGCTCCTTTACATCACTCACTTCAGCCTCTTATCCATCTGTTATCTTTCACTAATTAAAGGGACAGTAAACATCTTGAAACTTTTATTTAAAATGTTTATATATGCATAGAAAACAATGTCATTTTTTATTTTGCCCCTTTTTTAAGGTAATTTAGCTCTGACTATTGTGAAGTTTATAATTATCAGATATATGAATTAAGTATAGACTGCAAGGCTAACCCTGCTATCCCTAATTGACTAATTGCAGATAACTACTGCAAAACAATGCAGTTAATACTAGCATAATGACCGTGGCTAGCCTTTTCTGCAGACTGGTGGGTAGGGATTGGATATTGATAAATAATTACAGCAAACAAAATGCTGTGGTTTTTTTTTTGTTAAGTGCGTAGACTTGTTTGATAGAGTCTTCTATAGCAAAAATGTCTAGTAAATAAAACTTGTTTACTGTTTTTTAATTTCCTTGTTTTTCACTTCCCGCTCAGTTTCTCACAGATCCCTTCTCCTTTTTTCCTATTTGTATGCTGTTTTATTCCTGTATCTTTATATTTCCTTCAGCAACAATCCTTTATTTGGAGGCTTCAAAGAGCTGTTGCTCTGAACCACATGGTCTTAGATGGCAGGGATAAACACCCCTCGGCTACCGTCTAAGGTCAAAGAACCATATTCAACAAAAGATTACCGATAAAAGTACAGCTCCTAGCACCCTTAAAGGATGGGGGCAGTAAACCATGAAAGGAACAATGTACTGTAAAATTGGTTTCTCCTTAATGTGTTTCCAATTACTTGTGTTTGCTAGCTGCAGAGTTTGTAATATATGTAAAATTCTTTATTTTGTATATTTTTGTATATGAAATAGCTATTTCTGCTAACTGAAACCACAACCCAATACATTGGGTTAATCTTGTAGTTAGAGAATTCCTCATTTGCTAATCTGTCTTATTATTTACACACAGTCATCCTTATCTTCTTTATTACTGTTTACTCAAAGGAAAATACTAAGGCCTTTATTCTAAAAAGATGGGACGGAGATGTATACATCACTAAAGTGCACAAAAAAAATTGTTATTTAAAAATCTTACAAAACGAGTAATTGAACTATTAACACAAAAATATGCAGGGAAAAATTGTATTGTTAAGGTGCATCACAATTTGTTACACTAAAAATCATATTTTATCAAAAACTTTAAATTTATAGGTAAATTACACAGGAATAAATCATATTAAAGGGACATGAAACCCAAATTTTTTCTTTCGTGATTTAGAAAGAGCATGTCATTTTAAGCAACTTTATAATTTACTTCTATTATCTAATTTGCCTTATTCTCTTGATATCACTTGCTGAAAAGCATATCTAGATATGATCAGCAGCTGCTGATTGGTTGCTGCACATAGAGTCCTTGTGTGATTGGCTCACACATGTGCATTGCTATTTCTTCAACAAAGGATATCTAAAGAATTGAGCAAATTAGATAATAGAAGTAAATTGGAAAGTTGTTTAAAATTACATGCCCTATCTGAATCATGAAAGTTTAATTTTGACTAAACTGTCCCTTTAACTATGCACAGCCTAAATTGTAATTTAAGTATACTGGATGTGCAAAAAAAAGCAAGAAAATCGTACATAAAAGTACATAATACAAAGCGTAATTGTTGTTATTTCGTAAAATGGGCTGAACATGTGTGTTCTATAAGCTTATATGAAATCCCAGCGTAATTCTATAAACATTTTTGCACTACAGTTCTCACAGTTTTTCCATATCAGTTAAAAATTGGTTAGTTTTAAGCAAAATACTCAAAATTATTCTGAAAGGGAAAACTATGTATATGAAAATGACAGCAAATTTATGTTTAAATATTTTTTATTGAGTTTTTTACAGCATAAATATAACAAATTATAAACTGTTGCATGAGGTAAATACATCAGAGCCCCTTTAAGTGGGGGGCAGTTGTCGTCATAACATTGTATTAATACCTTTCATTATGGCATACAAACGAGAAAAAAGGGAGGAGGGGGGAAAGGAAAAAGAGGGGAAGGGGAAACCAGGAGGGGGAGGGATGGGACAGGGAAGGAAATTGCCCTGAGTTTTCAAAAAAATTAGAACTGAGTAACATATGGGCAGGGCTAGCCATATATCCATACATTAAAGAGATTAAGAAAGAAAAGAAAAAGAAAAAAAAAAAAAAAAAAAAGAGAAAGAAATAACTAAATCTCAAAACTAGGGGAAAAAAAAACAAAACAAATTTTGTACTCACATCAAAGTTGCATATATCAATATCAAATATTTTACGTTACGAAAGAAAGAGGTATTTAAAAATTGCTTTATAGAGGCTACTTATTCTTTCCCGAGCCAACACACCTCTGCTAATGTGTATATATTTTCTTCTGATCCAACCCCCAGATCAAGCGTCTGTATTATGTAGTGTTTAAATGGTAGTGGCGTTATTCAGGGCCCAATAGAACCAAACCCTCTCAAATGACTCTCTAGTATTCATGATCCATGAAGCTGACTCATACATTCTAAACATATTGTTAATTTTATTCCTCACCTCTATCCATGTTGGTGCCCCCGTTTTCCAGTGGTATGCTATTGCTATTCTTGTGGTCGTGCATAGGATTTTGATAAAGGCATTAATATCTTTATTATATTGTTTGAAACCTGTGTGTAATAAGGCCTGTGAAATATCAAGCTCTATCTCTTCCTCTAGGATAGAGCTTAGTAAAGTGGAGAGAGAATGCCATATCTGTTTTACCCCATCACAGTCCCACCACATGTGTTTAAAGGTGCCTATGTTCCCACATCCCCTGTAGCATAAGTTGGATGCCGCCTGTGACATATGAGAGGTAATATTTGGTGTGAGGTACCAGCGAAATGCTATTTTGAGAGTATTTTCACGTAGATCTGCACTGATCAACCCTCTTCCCATGGAGCTAAATATATTCTCCCATGTGTGTTTATCATATATGACATTAATGTCTTCTTCCCACCTCTGCATCAAAGTTGTTTTAGGGGCATTGGGGTCTTTCTGTAGCGCTATGTACATAATAGAGATTGTACGTTTAGGCCTGGATGTTAGTGAGTATATGTTTTCCAGTGTTGTGGGGGAAGAGGCTCTCTCATTGCCCATATATTTACGGATGGAGGAGGACAACTGTAAATATTGAAACCACCTTATCTTCATCGGAGTCAGTTTATCTTGAATCTGAGTGTAGGTCATAAGTGTGTTATTGAGTAAGGCGTCCGCAACTCTATACAGCCCTTTATTTGCCCATTTATCTATAGTGGTATAAAGTTCTTGAGGCATAATTTTCCTAAGTGGGATCATCACTGATCTCGGAGGTAATATGTTGTGGTGATCTGTTATCCATTTTTTAACTTGTTTGGTGGACGCATGGATTGGTGATCTATATGTAAGTGTATTACTTGTTTGGTCCTTCCATAACATGTCGTCTGCATTTGGTAGTCCCTCCATCCCCGCCTCTAACTTGGGCCAGATAATGTCCCCTTGTCTCCTCCCCAGTAGTATTGTTTGCGATATTCTAGCTGCCTTGTAATAGTCAATTAGGTTTGGGACACCTACCCCTCCCAGAGTTTTGTGTTGATGACAGCAAATTTAAAGGGGTAATCAACTAAAAAAATGTTATTGTTTAAAAAGATAGATAATCCCTTTATTACCCATTCCCCAGTTTTGCATAACCAACATTGATATATTAATATATTTTTAATGTAATCACAGAGGCTAAAAGCCCCTTTTAAAAGCATTGATCACATGACTTTTTATTTATTTTCTATTGACTTGCATTTTAGCTGTGTTGTGCACAGCCCACGGACGTAAGCACAATGTTATCTATATGGCCCATGTGAACTACCAGTCTCCTGCTGTGAAAAGCTAATAAAAAGTATGTGATAGAGGCTGTATCTAGTGGCTTAGAAACATGCAGAAATGTAGAGGTTTAAATGTTATAAAGTATATTAATATAACAATGTTGGTTGTGCAAAGCTGGAGAATGGGTAGTAAAGGCGTTATCTATCTTTTTAAACAATAACAATTTTAGTGTTTACTGTCCCTTTAAGGTACAGTGCACTGAAAACATCGTAATTTAAATTGTATTAAGCATAACATTCAAGCTTTAAAACACGCCGGTTTTCCCCTCTGTACCTCGCCCTCCATTGCAAACTTTTACCTAGCAGAGAGCTCTAATTATTTGTATGGGAGACATCTCGCCACTCGCAGGGACAGCACCTTTGGATAGAATTCCATGAGGGCTGTCCCCTACGAGTGCTGGAGTGGAAAACCACATCTTGACCAGCAATTTTTTTTAGAATCGGGGCCTAAAATAAAAGAATATAAATTAATATTGGAATGTGAAATATTAATATTTTCCTGTCGGGTTAGCGCACTTGATAATATGCAATTGAGTATGCACTCGAGCAGGGAGTTAGTTTTTTTTCCACTTTTCTTGTTCCATTGACTTCTATGGGGGAATACATTTACAAGGTCTAATATTCTAACTTTGGCTTTTAGCGTGCTTTGGCTTAGCACACAAGAGAAAACTTTTTACTTTTTACACATGAGTCGGAGCAATACATACAGCTCCACTTGTATTCTGGCCCTTAATAATCAAAAAATCATTTTTGAAATCATTTGAAAAATATAATTTATAAACAATACACTCTATGTAGCATGGAGCTCTTGCGGGGCAGCTTCACATATGCGAGCTTGCTTCCTGCAATGTAAAGGCGGAGGACAACTTCTCAAGTTGAGAAGCTTGTTTGCTCTCCTATTAGTACATGGAGACCAATGACACAGTTTTTGGTCAGTATTTAGTTGTCAAACATAGAAAGCTGATTGGTTGACATAAATTTGAAAATAAGTAAATACATTCATATATATATATATATATATATATATATATATATATATATATATATATATAGGTATATATAATTTTTGGTCAGTATTTAGTTGTCAAACATAGAAAGCTGATTGGTTGACATAAATTTGAAAATAAGTAAATATATATATATATATATATATATGTATATACACATACACACACATATATACACATAGGGCTCAACATTTTTACTCTCTCACTAGCCATTAGTATTGAGTAATTTTTGGCGAGTGAAAGTTAGTAAGTGATTGTTAAATCCAAATCCACTCACTGTCCGAAGTCTGTTAACGTGTTGTAATTAGCAAAGTTAGAACATTGTATTTGCGAAATGTACACTCCTATTGTAGAACTGACAAACACACATATTATCTAAAAAGGTATAAGAAAGAGCAAGGATTTGTTATTCCTCTAGGGCACCAAATTGGTGCTTAGACTGTTACTTCTAAAAGGGTAAACAGGGGAGAGAGAGAGAAATTGGAGAGGAAAAGTGAAAGTGGAGTAGATAGAGTTAAAGGGACAGAGTGTAGAAAAAGAAAGTGAAGAGGAGAAGGAGTGTGAAGAAAAGATATTCCTATAGAGAAGGTAAAAAAGGAGATTGAATAGAGGAGGGAGAGGAGAAATATAGTTAAGAGAGAGAAGGGAGAGGGTCTAAAGAGAGATTGAAGAGAGGATGGAGTTTAGAAAGATAGTTAAGAGCGAGAAGGGAGAGATGATAATTATTAAAAAAAAAATCTTCAGATCTGCTATGACCTTCCATGACTGTCAACACTTTCAGCATTCTCTCAGTTCAAAAACGTCCCCTTTTCTATCCAGATGTTTTGTTCCCCTCAACCCCTAGTTGATGTTCTAACTGCTATGCACTTATTTGTGCTAATTTATTACTGTACGTAGGGGGTTGTGTGCGGAATCAGAAGTGCAGAGTAATGTTTTGCCCTGGCTAGTAGCTTAGGACTAGAAATTTTGAGCCCTTTATGTATGTATATACAGTATATATATATATATATATATATATATACTGTATAAATATATATATATATATATATCTATATATATATATATATATATATATATATATAGAGAGAGAGAGAGAGAGAGAGAGAGAGAGAGAGAGAGAAAGAGAGAGATAGAGAGAAAGTGTGAGAGAGAGAGAGAGAAATAGAGAGAGAAAGAGAGAGTGAGAGTTAGTATAGTGAATAATGCACACTCAGCATTCTCTCAGTTCAAAAACATCCCCTTTTCTATCCAGATGTTGTGTTCCCCTCAACCCCCAGTTGATGTTCTAACTGCTATGCACTTATTTGTGTTAATTTATTACTGTACGTAGGGGGTTGTGTTTGGAATCAGAAGTGCCGAGTAATGTTTTGTCCTGGCTAGTAGCTTAGGACTAGAAATGTTGAGCCCTTTATGTATGTATATACAGTATATATATACTGTATAAATATATATATATATATATATATATATATAGAGAGAGAGAGAGAGAGAGAGAGAGAGAAAGAAAGAGAGAGAGAGAGAGGGAAAGAGAGAAAGTGAAAGAGAGAGAGAGAGAGAGAGAGAGAGAGAGAGAGAGAGAGAGAGAGAAAGAGAGAGTGAGAGTTAGTGAATAATGAATTTTCAAGACTGGTCACCTGAACTTTAGAACATTTTTGTATTTTTCTTTTCTTTTTTTTCCTTCATAATAATTTTGATATCTTTTTTTTATCTGACAATTTATTGTGATTTAATATCTTTTTGAATGTGCTGTTTTCTATGTCCATGTTTTATGACATAGGTTCTTTGAAAATTTGTGAAGCATTTTGAAAGTTAGTGACCATATTTACTAATGATCTCGACATGCTTGTATGATTACAGTTGTGTCAGGGATTCAGATGTTTTGAATAACCCATTTTTACATAAGTTGTCATATCTTAAAACTAAAAACTCTAAAATACTAATTGAAACAACATATACGTTGATCTCTAAATTAGATACTTTCTACTTTACTGAAACTATAATACACATTTTATACATTATAATTTCAAAACATATGTTCTTTAGAAACTTTAATAAAATATTTCTAAAATATTACTGTTGATCTTTGTTTAGTATATTTTTTTTTCATAATCTATATTTTAAATAGGTTTCAAGGAAAGAAAAAGCATTTAACACGCATCATTTGCTGGACATCACTGCTCAAGATTCTATTAGTTATTTGATTTTCTACTATATTGATTTCTTTGAATTACTAAATTATAGAATATTTCAAATCCATCATATTCTTAAATCTCACAATGTCAAAGGAGCATAATGACAAATATGATGAACAACACAATAGTAAAATACATACAATACAGTGATGTATAGCTTAAAAATAAATAAATTTAGTCCATAATAACCTACCATTACTCACAAAATAAAGAAGGTTTTGTTCACATTCACTTATGTAACATTCCTATTATCTATAATAAAACATGTAGGGCCAGATTTTGAATGGAGCGCAAACGTTTGCACGCAAGCGATATAGGCTTTTCACTTTTGGTTGCGCAGGTAATATAAGCTGAAAGTAGACATGATCGCTTGAGCGCAATTCAAGTTAAAGCTCATCGGTTTAGCGCATCCTCAGAGCTCTGGTTAATTGTTTCGCGAAACAAAAAAGTGTCAAAAAACGCATAAAAAATACATTACAAAGTACAGTTACACCCATAGTAACACTGTCTAATAAAAATACTAGCGCAATTAGCACTCTAGCGAAAGTGATAAATAGTGCTCCACTCGTAATTTGGCCCATAATGTGGTATTGAGTAATGTTTTAACTATATACAAACAATGGACTAGATTACAAATGGAGCGCTATTTAGGGCTCCCTCTCGAGCATAAAAATAGCGCAGGACAGAGTTTTTTTGCACACGTCGTGTTGCGCTTGTTTTACAAGTTGAAAGTAAAAAGCTTGTGCACGAGCGCTAAGCTGAAGCGCACAAAAAGTGGAACTTCGATAATCGCAAACCCATTAACGTATTCCCCTATAGACTTCAATGGAGCATTAAAACTAAAACACAAAACAAAAAATTACTAACACTCATACTCACATGCTAACCCGATCGAGTTTATTCAAATATGCTCAACCCAACATGAAATGGGAATATTACACATTCCAATGTTATTCACAATTTTTTCTCATAGAAAATAATGTACTTTTTATTATTAAATATATATTTCTATATTGATCTGATACTGTTCATGTAAAATACATATTTATACCAATATATCTATAGGAATAAATATATCGGTATAGTTCTATAGGAATAAATATATTGGTATAGGTATATATGCAGTAGCTATATATAGAAATAATAATTTAAGAATAGAAAGGACATTTTCCTTTAAGTGAACAACATTGGAGTGTGAAATATGTAAAGTAAATATACAGTAAAACACATGAATACATAAATACATATGTACACACATATATGCATATATATACATATTATGCATACATACACATATTTAGACATATGTATGTATCTCTATGTTAAAGCCCTGAGAACTAATATGTTTTGAGCCCTTATAACTTTTTAAGTAATTTTTTTTAAAATAATTTTTATCAGACAGTGCTATTATGAGTATAACTGCACTTTTACATGTATTTTTATTTGTTTTGTGCAACTTTTCTGTCTTGCGTAACAGTTACGATGTAGTGTATCATGTCCGCCGCACATCGATAAATGCCAACAGCATACGCTGTCTGCATTTATTATTGTACAAGTGGTCTTTAAACCGATGCTTTATAACTTCTGTTTCCGGCGAGCCTAAAGGCTCGCATGGAAACAGGGGCATCAAGCTCTGTTCGGAGCTTGATAATTTGGTCCCGGAGTGTTTGATTTTTGATCTTATTAATAGAGTAAAACATCAGCAAGAACTTTTTTTTCAAAGCAAGATAATAGAGAACATTTTGAAATCTCTAATTTACATATATTTCTAATTAGTAAAAGTAAAGTTAACAAGAAGGAAAACAAATTCATTTAAACATACAAAAAGATTTAAAGGGCCACTGTAAGTAAATATTTTCTATGCCTGTTACTAACTAACTACCCCAAATACGCTTTTTATCAATAGCATTTCATTAACATATCTCTACTGTATATCAGAAATCTTGTCTGCAAATTTAATTGTTTTCCAAACCCACTCCATGGGTATCCTTTGCTCTGTACCAATCCGTTTACAATACCTAGGTTTCAAAATGGCTCTTTAAACACAAAGTTATTGGTTTAAGTATTTTGAACATGCAGTGCTGAAAATAGTGGGCAGGATAACGTGACATCATCGGCGAATAAAAGATATAACTTTTAGAACGTTATGAAACTTCATTTTGGAGAAAATATAGGTCAGTAGGTTTTAATTAATGTTTATTAACTTTAATATGTTAGTTGTTTAGCTTAAAAATTATAACAGAAAGTAATCCTTTAATAATGAGTGAACAAGTTTGTGGATTAAAATGAGTCGCTGAAAAGAAGTCTTCTCAAGTTAGAATTTCACACTCATCCAAGTTAAGTGAAACTGTGGTGTACTCATGAGGAAAATGGAACCTTTTTTTTTAGAACCCTTGAGTATGACCTTCACCGAATCACGCTCTTTATAAAAATCTGAACCTTACAAAGATTTGTTTATTTATGACACAGTGCCTAATTTACTGTTTCAATAATCTTTGTAAAGGTTCACAATTGTGATAGCGTTCTGTGTTTATGTTTTCTTGACATTTTCAGGACTGACTAGGATGTTTGTTAGATATAGAAGCAAAAGACATAGAAAATAAAAATCTGTTGCTACTGTTCTCTTAGAAATTCTGCTTAAATATATTCTTCTTCATTTCATTTATTATAATAATATTTTAGACAAACACAAACATTTGATAAAATAAAATAAGTCGATTTAAAAAAAGTGCTACAGTTGCCTAGAGAAAGAAAAATCCAGATAAAAAAAAAAGACAGAACGAAAGAAAATGAAATTAAAAAGTATCATTTATATGGATTGTAATCATGTCAAACGTTGATAAATTTACTAAAATTACGGGCTGAGCAAGATATAATTTTAATAAACAGCCACAAGTTATTCATCTATAATTTTATGAAATTATAGTGTTTAATAATAAGTGAAAAACATTAAAATTATTTATTCATTGCTTTACGACCTATTTAAAGCACCATAATTGCATCATTATAATAAATTTAGCATATACATATTTTTGGTGTTGGTCTATGATAAATTAAACCATATTAGCATTCATAATAAAAATTGAAAAAAATGAAGTAATGTATTAATCTTTTTAATGATTATTTTTTCATTTTTGTTTATTAGTCTAGTATTATTGTGTTATTAGAATTATATTTGCTCATTTAACCTGTGCTTGCAATATATTAAACCCATGATAAGCAATAAAATTAAAAGTTGAACTGCACAAAATAGAGTAAACAATTCCCTTTTATGTATATTCAGGTCCCTGGCCTACAAGTTTACCTTGTAAAAAATGCCCTTTAAAGATAGTAGGAGAAACATACAAACAAGTTCACATAGTATGTTGTTTGTGTAATTCCAGAGTATTTTTTGCCAGCCATCTCTACATAAGACCTGCATTACAATTTTAATAGAACATTCAAATAATAGTCTACTCTAGGAAACTGAAATCTGTCATTTAAATACACAATAGTATAACTACCAAGTACTATATATATCATTTCAATAGATCCAGAATGCATTAAACATCCTTTTTTTACTTGTTTTAAAAAAACAAAAAACATATATATATATATATTTCTCTAAGCAAATCGTAGGGATCAGTCTTAGGGCCCGATAATCTAAAGTTCGCCGGATCAGATGTGGTGTTTCACGCAAAACATGGCAGGGGCTGTCCTCGTGGAATTAGCTTACAAAGGGGGAATTCCTGCGAGTGGCAAGATGTCTCCTATAGAAAGTAATGAAACTGGAACTGGAAAGGGAAGAGCGAAGTTAAAAGTGAGCAGGGGGTACACTTTAAAAATGAATTCCTGCATAAAAAAACAAATCATGTTGTGCTCTGTTTAAGTATGTATGTGTTTTTATATTAGGACATTAATTATTCTGGGTATTTTGCCACAACCTCGCCACCATTTAATTTGTAAGAAAAATGTAGGGTGTAGGGTGAAAATGTTTAGATAATTACACTAGGATTTGAGAGACTATTTCATACACACCCATAGAAAACTCATGTTCAGCCCATTTTATGATAAAACAACAATTACCCTTTGTATTTCGTACTTATAAGTACAAATTACTATGTGTTTTTTTGGCACATCAAGTTTACTTAAATTATGATTTACTCTGTTTATATTGTATACAAAATATTCCTGTGTAATCTGCATACAAATTTTAAGTGTTTGATAAAATACGATTTTTGGTGAACAATTTCATTACGATTTTTGTTGCACTCTAACAATACAATTTTTTCCTATATATTTTTGTATAAATGGTTCAATTATTTGTTTTGTATGATTTTAAAATTATGATTTCATTGTGCACTTTGTCATGTATGCAGCTCCCATATAAAAATCCAGTATACGCCCCTTAGTGAGACACCCTGTTTTCAGGCTAAAAACTTGTTTTAGATTATTCCACCAGGGAAATAGAATTTAAAGGCGAGCATTCTTAAATAATCTCACCAGCCCAGAGGCCTTTAGATCATCAGTCCCTTAGACTTTGAAATTATAAAATATTTTAGTTATTTTATAGTTTTTCAATAAAATTAAATTAAATTTAAACTGCATTTCCAATTATTATAAAATAATAAAATAGGTTTTCATTTTTAGGTACCATAAAATTTTGATTGCTTAAAAAAATATGTTAAAAGTCCCATGCACTAATGGTTGAGCGAACAAGCTTCTCAACTCGAGAAGTTGTCCTCTCGCCTTTGCTACATATGGGCAGTGGACAAACAGGATCCACTGACCTACACCTTCCCTTGTGCGACCCATCACGTAAGAGAAGGGACTGTCAATCATAGAGAGTGAGCAAGCTCTCTTTGGTTTCTCCTCGTTATCTTAGATGTGGCGTCGATTCTAAGAAGCAGCAGTCTAATGACCGCTGCTTCTTACATTGAGGGAAGCAGGTTCGCATATGTGAACCTGCCCCGCAATGGCTTCGGAGCAGCTTTCGCTGCTTAGTACATGGAGCCATAAAACTCTATTTTATGAAAAAAAATCCTTTTACATGTAAAAAAAAAAAATACTGAGACATTCAAAGTTGAAACAATAAAACATTATTTTATATGACTGACAAAAATATGTGTATACATAGTTAAAATACTAAAATATATTTTTAACTTAATTTCATTAAATTGTAACTTTTAAAATGACATGCCTAACATTTAATCGCTATTTGCACCGAAAGAAAGAAAATATATAATAATATGGAGAATGTGACATAACATGGACTCAAATTCAACCACATAACAGAAAATGTAACTGTATAAAATATTTATACTAAAACTAAAGAGCAGAAGGTAAGACACACTGAAAATTATATTCTCGAGATTTAATCGAATGAACCAATGAAAACTCACAACAGGTGGAACCTCAATTATTATTGAATTTGTAACCTGAATTAAAAGCTGAAAATAAAGGCCAATTTTTTTTAATATATAAAATATAAAAATATAAACATTTTAGATGTCTGTGTTAATATGGTTTGGTGTTGTATAATATTAATGCTGATGCTTTTGCATTGTCATTAATAAACAAAAAACAGAAATCAACACGTGAAGCCATATTTCAAGTACACAACAATATGATAAAGTACACTTCACAACAAGTAAAAACTCCCAATTAAAAAAATAAATAACAAAATCATTGTTAGTCACAAACTTAAAATTGGAAAACAAAAAAGCTTATCACAAAATACTAATTTTCAGAATTTATCAGCTTAAAATACATTTCAAAGAAAAAATATAGTCCACAATGTAACTGGAAATATTTCCAGAATTTTCAGTAATACATCTTATGGAATTTGGGCAGACCAAAGGAATAATGGAAAACATATAGAGACATCAAATAAATCTAAAAAATAATGATAATTGGAATAACTACTCCTTTTTATCATAAAGCATAAGATAAAAAGTAAAGGTTCTACTAAACAGCATTAAAAATAGTGGTAGGAAAACTATAGCTTGTTTTTATAAACAAACATCAATAAATAAAGTTTTGGAATGCCAAAGACAATGTTTTTTTCCTACCTTCTTGGACAACTTGAAAAGGATTATTCCCATCCACAAAAGTGACAGAAAATGTGATTTTTTCTGTCTGCAAGATTTCTTCATTCAGATTAAGGTCGGCGACTGCCATACGGAACACTTCATCATCTTTCTTGGCAGATTCATCAAAAATTGCCCCTGGAAAGGAAAAGAAAAATGTTTATTAAAGATTAGTGGCACATAAAAGTATCAGAAAAGGCAGAGGCAAACAGTTGTCTTGACAGTTAGAGGCGCTGTCAAAAAAAGACTTTGTTGCAGCTATGAAAAAAAGAAAAGACCTGGCTTTCAAGATTGTAAATTGTTGTCCAGATATATAAATAACTGATAGTGTTTTCTCATCTGTATATGACATAAGGGTAGCTCACTGCCACTATGACAGCTTATGTTATACAATGTGTCAGATATAATGGGTCTTATTGTACCTTATTCAGTAGGAAAGTGCTTTTTTAGTTTATATATTTTAATAAATATCTCTGACTGTACATGCTTGATCAAAAAATGAAGAAAATATTTGACACAGTGCAAATGTTACAACTAAAAAGGGGTGATACAATTGTGGTACTTTGCATTTGTTATACTTGTGATTACACAAATAGGTATGGATACATGTAAACCTTATACAAGCCTTTTATTTGAATTCACTTTGGAGTTTTGTGTTTTTAGATAAAATAACTTACAGACAACTCAAGGCAATACATTCTAATCCTTTAGAAAAAAATATTATTATTACATTTAACATACAAAAATATCAGTAGAGTTTAATGGTTTATTTTGTAAAAATAGAAAGGTTTGGTAAGCTTTTCCAAAGGATTAAAACATACCCCAAAGACTAATATCTGGCAGCCTTACTTTAATACTGTGATTTATGTATGCAATATGCAATGTTACATTGCTCAAAGATAAACTACATATCACAAGTGTCAGTCAAAGAACATAATATAAAAATATTGCTGCCTGAGTGCATATGAATCAAGGTAGCCATTTCTGTTAAAGGGACACTGAACCCAGATTTTTTTCTTTCGTGATTCAGATAAAGCATGGCATTTTAAGCAATTTTCTAATTTACTCCTATTATCAAATGTTCTTCATTCTCTTGGTATCTTTATTTAAAATGCAAGAATGTAAGTTTAGATGCCTGCCCATTTTTGGTGAACAACCTGGGTTGTTCTTGCGGATTGGATAAATTCATCCACCAATAAAAAAATGCTGTCCAGAGTTCTGAATAAAAAAAAAAAGCTTAGATGCCTTCTTTTTCAAATAAAGATAGCAAGAGAACAAAGTAAAATTGATAATAGGAGTAAATTAGAAAGTTGCTTAAAATTGCATGCTCTATCTGAATCACGAAAGAAAAAAATTTGGGTTCAGTGTCCCTTTAACCCGCTTGTTCTTATACATATCAATAATTCCTGTTTTGCTGGTAACCCTTGGATCATGGTTCTTTAAACCAGTGATTTGCAACCTTTTTTTTGCTGTGGCACACTTTTTTACATTAAAAAATCCTGTGGCACACCACCATCCCAAAATTTTACAAAATCACACGTAGCCTAATACAGGATATATATACAGTGTGTGTATATATATATATATATATATATATATATATATACACACTGTACTGTGCTGCCATGCCATGCCTCCTACAAACTATACATGACATATTGACATACATTCACAAACAATCATAATGATTGTCTGTGAATGAATGTCAGTGTCATGGTTGTAAATGATGCCTGATGAGCCCGTCACATACCTCCCAATATTTAAAAATTTGAAAGAGGGACACCCCCGCACTGTTGTCAGTCTGCCGCGGCACACCTGAGGATCTCTCACGGCACACTAGTTGAAAAACACTGCTTTAAACCCTACCTTTGTAATAAATATTTCACTGTTTGATTATTCAATATAAATGTTTATTATATTCAGTATGATCTAAAAATGAATCAAACCTTAAAGGGACATTAAACCCCAATATTTTATTTTGTGATTCAGATAGAGCATGCAATTTTAAGCAACTTTCTAATTTACTCCTATTATAATTTTTTCTTTGTTCTCTTGGAATCTTTATTTGAAAAAGCAGGAATGTAAGCTGAGCAGCCCATTTTTGGTTCAGTACCCTGGATAGCGCTTGCTGATTGGTGGCTACATTTAGACACCAATCAGCAAGCGGAACCCAGGTGTTAAACCAAAAATGGGCCGGCTCTTAAAGGGACATGGAACCCAAACATTTTCTTTCATGATTAAGATAGAGAATACAATTTAAACTTGTTTATAATTTACTTCTATTATCTAATCTGTTTCATTCTCTTTGTATCATGTGTTGAAATAGCAGCAATGCACTATTGGTTTCTAACTGTACACATGGGTGAGCCAATCACAAGCAATATATTTATGCAGCCACCAATCAACAGCTAGAACCTAGGTTATCTGCTGTCCCGAGCTTGCCTAGATAAACCTTTCAGCAAAGGATAACAGGAGAATGAAGCAAATTACATATTAGAAGTAAATTGGAAAGCTGTTTAACCCCTTAATGACTGGACCATTTTTCAATTTTCTTACCCTTAATGACAATGGCTATTTTTACATTTCTGCGGTGTTTGTGTTTAGCTGTAATTTTCCTCTTACTCATTTACTGTACCCACACATATTATATACCGTTTTTCTCGCCATTAAATGGACTTTCTAAAGATACCATTATTTTCATCATGTCTTATAATTTACTACAAAAAAATAATAAAATATGAGGAAAAAATGGAAAAAAAACACACTTTTTCTAACTTTGACCCCCAAAATCTGTTACACATCTACAATCACCAAAAAACACCCATGCTAAATAGTTTCTAAATTTTGTCCTGAGTTTAGAAATACCCAATGTTTACATGTTCTTAGCTTTTTTTGCAAGTTATAGGGCCATAAATAGAAGTAGCACTTCGCTATTTCCAAACCACTTTTTTTCAAAATTAGCGCTAGTTACATTTGAATCCTGATATCTGTCAGGAATACCTGACTATCCCTTGAGATGTATATATTTTTTGTTAGAAGACAACCCAAAGTATTGATCTAGGCACATTTTGGTATATTTTATGCCACCATTTCACCGCCAAATGCGAGCAAATAAAAAAAAAACTTTACATTTTTCACAATTTTAGGTTTCTCACTGAAATTATTTACAAACAGCTTGTGCTATTATGGCACAAATTGTTGTAAAAGCTTCTTTGGGATCCCCTTTGTTCAGAAATAGCAGACTTATATGGCTTTGGCATTGCTTTTTGGTAATTAGAAGGCCGCTAAATGCTGCTGCGCACCACACGTAAATTATGCCCAGCAGTGAAGGGGTTAATTAGGTAGGTTGTAGGGAGCTTGCAGGGTTAATTTTAGCTTTAGGGTAGAGATCAGCCTCCCACCTGACACATCCCACCCCCTGATCCCTCCCAAACAGCTCTCTTCCCTCCCACACCCCACAAATGTCCCCGCCATCTTAAGTACTGGCAGAAAGTCTGCCAGTACTAAATAAAAGGAGTTTTTTTTTTTTTTTTTATAAAAAAAATAAAATATTTTAGCTGTGATGGACTCCTGCCTTAGCCCCAACCTCCATGATCCCCCCCCAGCTCTCTAACCCTCTCCCCTATCTAATTGCGGCCATCTTGGGTACTGGCAGCTGTCTGCCAGTGCCCAATTTGCCCCAAAAACAAAAGTATTTTTTCCTCTTTTGGAATTTTTTATGTTTTCTGTAGTGTAGCAGCCCCCCACAATACCCCTATCCCCCTCCCCCTCCCAGATCCTTTTATATTATTATTTTTTTTAAATCTTTCCCCCCCCCCTCTTCCCTCCTCATTGGTGTCAGTAGGCAGCTAATGAGCGCGCACGCGCGCCCCCCGCACGCTCCCGGCACCCGGCGTGCACATTGCACTTCTAGGAACCGGATGCCGGGTAGCGATGGGCCGCCCACCCGCCTCCCTGTTACGCTCCCACCCACCAACGAACCGGCACCATCGCTACCGGTGCAGAGAGGGCCACAGAGTGGCTCTCTCTGCATCGGAGTCTTCTAAAAAGGTATTGCAGGATGCCTCCATATGGAGGCATCACTGCAATACCCTGAGAGCTTCTGGAAGCGATTGCGATCGCTTCCAGCACTCTGTTAGACAACTGACGTACCAGGTACGTCCATTGTCATTAACTGCTTGTTAATGCATGACGTACCTGGTACGTCAGTTGTCATTAAGGGGTTAAAATTGTATTCTCTATCTGAATCATGAAAGAAAATATTTGGGTTTCATGTCCCTTTAAGCTTATATTCCTGCTCAAATAAAGATACCAAGAGAACGACAAATAATTGATAATATGAGTACATTAGATAGTTGCTTAAAATTGCAAGTTATATAGGAATCATAAAATTAAAAAATTGGGTTTAGTATCCCTTTAATGAAAATGCATAAAATAAGCAAGTGAATTATGCAACACGATGGTGCTTGATTTGTGTTACTTTGTGTTCCTTATACAAAGGGCATGGATATATTATATATATATATATATATATATATATATATATATATATATATATATATATATATATATATACATAAATAAATCTAATACATGACTTTTATTTTTAATGAGCTATGGAGTGTTGTGACTTTAGACATAACATAACCAAATGTATGAATGTTAAAAAAGAGATAAGAAAATGAAAAGCAAAATATATTTTTATTAACCCCTAAACGACTGAGGACGTGCAGGGTACGTCCTCAGAAAAAAGGCAGTTAATGCCTGAGAACGTACCCTGCACGTCCTCAGTGTGGAAAGCAGCTGGAAGCGATCCTGCTTGCTTCCAGATGCTTTCCGGTTATTGCAGTGATGCCTCGATATGGAGGCATCCTGCAATAACCTTTGTAAGCCATCCGGTGCAGAGAGAGCCACTCTGTGGACCTCTCTGCACCGGAGATCGGTGGCTTACTGCGTTGGTGGGTGGGAGCCGGACCGGGAGGCGGGTGGCGGCCATCGATGGCCCTGGTTGTGTGAAGGGGGGCGGGATCGTGGGCGGGGGTGGCTGGGGGCGCGCACGGGCGCGCGCGCGTGCACGGGAGGGTGGGGGCGGGCGCGTGCACACAGAAAAAATAGTGTAGGAAAATGGAAAAAAATAGTATAAAAAAATAAACAAAGCGTATAATAAAGCAATCAGTTAGGTGGTGGGGGTTGGTCTGTGGGGAGGGGGAAGCTACACTACAGAAAAAGCGGGCAAAAAATAAAAAAAAACATATTTTTTTACAAACTGGGTACTGGCAGACAGCTGCCAGTACCCAAGATGGCCCCCAATAAGGCAGAGGGGAGGGTTAGAGAACGGTTTTGGGGGGGATCAGGGAGGTTGGGGCTAAGGGGGGGATCCTACACAGTAGCATATGTAAATATGCTAAAAAAATGTTTATTATTTTTAAAAACCCTTTTATTTTAGTACTGGCAGACTTTCTGCCAGTACTTAAGATGGCGGGGACAATTGTGGGGTGGGGGAGGGAAGGGAGCTGTTTGGGAGGGATCAGGGGGTGGGATGTTTCAGGTGGGAGGCTGATCTCTACACTAAAGCTAAAATTAACCCTGCAAGCTCCCTACAAACTCCCTAATTAACCCCTTCACTGCTAGCCATAATACACGTGTGAGACGCAGCAGCATTTAGCGGCCTTCTAATTACCAGAAAGCAACGCCAAAGTCATATATGTCTGCTATTTCTGAACAAAGGGGATCCCAGAGAAGCATTTACAACCATTTGTGCCATAATTGCACAAGCTGTTTGTAAATGATTTCAGTGAGAAACCTAAAATTGTGAAATATTTTACGTTTTTTTTAATTTGATTGCATTTGGCGGTGAAATGGTGGCATGAAATATACCAAAATGGGCCTAGATCAATACTTGGGGTTGCCTACTACACTACACTAAAGCTAAAATTAACCCTACAAGCTCCCTAAAAGCTCCATAATTAACCCCTTAACTGCTGGGCATAATACACGTGTGGTGCGCAGTGGCATTTAGCGGCCTTCTAATTACCAAAAAGCAATGCCAAAGCCATATATGTCTGCTATTTCTGAACAAAGGGGATCCCAGAGAAGAATTTACAACCATTTATGCCATAATTGCACAAGCTGTTTGTAAATAATTTCAGTGAGAAACTGAAAGTTTGTGAAAAAATTGGTGAAAAAGTGAACGATTTTTTTGTATTTGATCGCATTTGGCGGTGAAATGGTGGTATGAAATATACCAAAATTGACCTAGATCAATACTTTGAGATGTCTACTAAAAAAATGTATATACATATCAAGGGATATTCAGGGATTCCTGAAAGATATTAGTGTTCTAACGTAACTAGCGCTAATTTTGAAAAAAAAATGGTTTGAAAATAGCAAAGTGCTACTTGTATTTATGGCCCTATAACTTGCAAAAAAAGCAAAGAACATGTAAACATTGGGTATTTCTAAACTCAGGACAAAATTTAGAAACTATTTAGCATGGGTGTTTTTTGGTGGTTGTAGATATGTAACAGATTTTGGGGGTCAAAGTTAGAAAAAGTGTGGTTTTTTTCCATTTTTCCTCATATTTTATAATTTTTTTATAGTAAATTATAAGATATGATGAAAATAATGGTATCTTTAGAAAGTGCATTTAATGGCGAGAAAAACGGTATATAATATGTGTGGGTACAGTAAATGAGCAAGAGGAAAATTACAGCTAAACACAAACACCGCAAAAATGTAAAAATAGCCTTGGTCCCAAACGGACAGAAAATGGAAAAGTGATGTGGTCATTAAGGGGTTAAAGGGACAGGAAACACAAATTATGTCTTTCATGATTCAGACAGATAATATAATTAAAAAAAAAAACTTTCCAATTTACTTCTATTATCATATTTGCATTGTTCTCTTGGTATCCTTTTGTTGAAAACATAACTAGTTAGGCTCATGAGCAGCATTGCATTTCTGGGAGCTAGCTTAACACATTCAGTGAGCCAATGACAAGAGGCATATACAGGGAGTGCAGAATTATTAGGCAAGTTGTATTTTTGAGGATTAATTCTATTATTGAACAACAACCATGTTCTCAATGAACCCAAAAAACTCATTAATATCAAAGCTGAATAGTTTTGGAAGTAGTTTTTAGTTTGTTTTTAGTTATAGCTATTTTAGGGGGATATCTGTGTGTGCAGGTGACTATTACTGTGCATAATTATTAGACAACTTAACAAAAAACAAATATATACCCATTTCAATTATTTATTTTTACCAGTGAAACCAATATAACATCTCAACATTCACAAATATACATTTCTGACATTCAAAAACAAAACAAAAACAAATCAGTGACCAATATAGCCACCTTTCTTTGCAAGGACACTCAAAAGCCTGCCATCCATGGATTCTGTCAGTGTTTTGATCTGTTCACAATCAACATTGCGTGCAGCAGCAACCACAGCCTCACAGACACTGTTCAGAGAGGTGTACTGTTTTCCCTCCTTGTAAATCTCGCATTTGATGATGGACCACAGGTTCTCAATGGGGTTCAGATCAGGTGAACAAGGAGGCCATGTCATTAGATTTTCTTCTTTAATACCCTTTCTTGCCAGCCACGCTGTGGAGTACTTGGACGCGTGTGATGGAGCATTGTCCTGCATGAAAATCATGTTTTTCTTGAAGGATGCAGACTTCTTCCTGTACCACTGCTTGAAGAAGGTGTCTTCCAGAAACTGGCAGTAGGACTGGGAGTTGAGCTTGACTCCATCCTCAACCCGAAAAGGCCCCACAAGCTCATCTTTGATGATACCAGCCCAAACCAGTACTCCACCTCCACCTTGCTGGCGTCTGAGTCGGACTGGAGCTCTCTGCCCTTTACCAATCCAGCCACAGGCCCATCCATCTGGCCCATCAAGACTCACTCTCATTTCATCAGTCCATAAAACCTTAGAAAAATCAGTCTTGAGATATTTCTTGGCCCAGTCTTGACGTTTCAGCTTGTGTGTCTTGTTCAGTGGTGGTCGTCTTTCAGCCTTTCTTACCTTGGCCATGTCTCTGAGTATTGCACACCTTGTGCTTTTGGGCACTCCAGTGATGTTGCAGCTCTGAAATATGGCCAAACTGGTGGCAAGTGGCATCTTGGCAGCTGCACGCTTGACTTTTCTCAGTTCATGGGCAGTTATTTTGCGCCTTGGTTTTTCCACACGCTTCTTGCGACCCTGTTGACTATTTTGAATGAAACGCTTGATTATTCGATGATCACGCTTCAGAAGCTTTGCAATTTTAAGAGTGCTGCATCCCTCTGCAAGATATCTCACTATTTTTGACTTTTCTGAGCCTGTCAAGTCCTTCTTTTGACCCATTTTGCCAAAGGAAAGGAAGTTGCCTAATAATTATGCACACCTGATATACGGTGTTGATGTCATTTGACCACACCCCTTCTCATTACAGAAATGCACATCACCTAATATGCTTAATTGGTAGTAGGCTTTCGAGCCTATACAGCTTGGAGTAAGACAACATGCATAAAGAGGATGATGTGGTCAAAATACTAATTTGCCTAATAATTCTGCACTCCCTGTATTTTCAGCCACCAATCAGAAGCTAGCTCCCAGTAGTACATTTATGTTCCTGAGCCTACATACTGTAGGTATGATTTTCAACAAAGGATATCAAAAGAACAAAGCAAATTAGATGATATAAGTACATTGGAAAGCTGATCAAAATAATGCATCCTCTATCTGTATCATTAAAGTTTAATTGTGGCTTTACTGTCCCTTTAATATTACACAATTTATGATGAATCAGACCAAAAGTAAACGCAGCCACATAGAAGAATATTTAGGGTCTCTTGCATATATTAGTTGTACTGATAAAAGAGAAGTGTGATATATTAGCCATTTTTTAAAACTTTAAAAAAATAAATAAATAAATAAACACAGATGTGCAGTGATAATGTCCTCACTATGCACTATTGCACTTCAATACTTAAAGGAACACACAAATCAAAATTAACTTTTATGATTCAGATAGAGCATGCAGTTTTTCAGACTTTCCAATTTACTTTTATTATTATTACATTTTGCACAGTCTTATTACATGAACACTTTCTGGGGAACAAAATCCTACTGAGCATGTGCACAAGCTCACAGGGTAAACATATACTAGTCTGTGATTGGCTGATGTCTGTCACATGATACAGGGGGCCAGAAACTGAGAGAAAAAATAAACTTCTAAGAAAAAAAATCTACTGCTTATTTGAAATTCAGATTAGGGGACCTATTTAACAAAGGTCTGTCGGACTTGATCCGACAGTGCGGATCAGGTTCGACAGACCTCGCTGAATGCGGAGAGCAATATGCTCTCCGTATTCAGCATTGCACCAGCAGCTCTTGTGAGCTGCTGGTGCAACGCCGCCCCCTGCAGATTTGCGGGCAATCGGCCTCCAGCAGGGGGTGTCCATCAACCCGATAGTACTCGATCGGGTTGAATTGCGGCGATGTCTGTCCGCTGCTTCATAACTGGTGTTTCTGGCGAGCCTGAAATTACCTTTGAGATATATCGTATGGTAGGCAACCTTTAACATGAACATTTAACCCTGATTACATTATTTTAATACATAATGAGAATTATTCCTTAAAATAGTCCCTTCTTTACCAAGTGTTGAGTTTTATCAAATTTGGTTACTCATGGAGCTGTGAAGAATTTTTTCTGCTTAAAGGGACAGTCTAGGCCAAAATAAACTTTCATGATTCAGATAGAGCATGTAATTTTAAACAATTTTCCAATTTACTTTTATCACCAATTTTGCTTTGTTCTCTTGGTATTCTTAGTTGAAAGCTTAACCTAGGAGGTTCATATGCTAATTTCTTAGACCTTGAAGCCCACCTCTTTCAGATTGCATTTTAACAGTTTTTCACCACTAGAGGGTGTTAGTTCACGTATTTCATATAGATAATACTGTGCTCGTGCACGAGAAGTTATCTGAGAGCAGGCACTGATTGGCTAGACTGCAAGTCTGTCAAAAGAACTGAAAAAAGGGGCAGTTTGCAGAGGCTTAGATACAAGATAATCACAGAGGTTAAAAGTATATTAATATAACTGTGTTGGTTACGCAAAACTGGGAAATGGGCAATAAAGGGATTATCTATCTTTTAAAACAATAAAAATTCTGGTGTAGACTGTCCCTTTAACATGCCAGCAAGCTTATAATAATCATGTGTCACCAAATTGCTGTTAAATAAAAATTTGAATGTGAACCTCAAATTAACTATTTAATGTAATATCTAAATTATTCTTTATCTCAATGGCCAGTCATTTAAATCAGTTTTATACTCATTCCTTTTATTAGACAATCTTTCCTACGTCAACCTCTCTCCCAGATGTTTGACTTTTGTGTATGTTGGAATTCTTTATCTCTTCTTTTACATGCATTTTCTCATTACATTTTCTCCAGTCATTCTCTCTTTCATTTTATCTTCCATTCTTTTTCCATATCCGCTATCAATTTTGTTCTGCCAAAAATCTGTTATATAACAGCTAGTACAAAATAATATGTTCCTATTTATGATTAACATAGGACTACTTCATTTTTAATACTAGGACACTATCAAGGACCAAATACAATTTTATTTTATTATGCTGTATATATAGATCAGGTGGGGAATGTGTAAAAAAAATTCTGATTCAATACATTGTACTAACTTGAATTTAAGAAAAAACATATACTACTATATAAAGCTATTGTGTAATAATCCAAACTTGTATACAAAAGAAAGAACAAAAAAAATGTATTATCTTTATATGAAATTAACTTTCAAATAGTCATTTAGAGCTAAATTACCAATGGAGCTCAATCAATAGTGAAAGGCGCTTTATCTTGCACTCAGTCTTGTGCAAATAATAAAACACGTGATAATATTATTAGATGGTTAAATATTTTAACCAAATCCTCCTAACAAAACCTTTTTTAGCTGGCGCTATACTTTTAATGGAGAGAGCAGAGAATGCTATTCGCACACTCATCATTTTCACATTTCAAGTGTTGCGCTCAATTCAAAATACTGCTGTAAAATGTAGCACTTTTTGAGACCTGAAGTAAACTATTGTTTAAATAGGGGTCAAATCCAGTGGGAAAGCATTGGAATGGAGTTCCCAGAGAAGAGAAATGCTTCAGTAAACACTGCTGCTGGTGGTGGGAGGAGCTGGAGCACAGTCTGGTTAGAGGGATAGTGAGATCCTCTAGTAATGGGCAGTAACACATCCTACAATACATTAAATGCAAGTCTGTCAGTGGTCCTGCTGTGTGATCGCCTCGCACTGTGTGGACCACATGGTGCTTACATTTCTGTGTGGCTTGCTCTGGGGTTATATAGCTCCCCTCAGCAGAAATACGACTATTGCCACTTAAGTGGGTGAGACTGTGACAGAAGAGGAGTCTGGAGTTGCAGTCAGATACGGAGGTCTCAGTCTGCCCTGGAAAGGAAGGAGAGGGGAGGAAAGAGGGTGTGAGGAACATAAGCTAAGCTGGCAATGCACCAGGTGAGTTAAAAACAAAGTATGGACACCCTGGATCCTGAAATTAAACAGGTGTTCATGTGTGTTCAGTTTAGTTATTTTAAAGCAGGGAAGAGTCATGTCCTTTCAGCTTTCTGCTTTCTCTCTGATTCGAATGTATTTTAGTTCTTCCAGAAATAGCTGGGATGAGGTTTGCAAGGGAAATACATGTGTACACACAAAGGAAAACAGTTCTTTCAATTCAAGGTGTTTGTGAAACATTGTGAAGTAGGATAAGTCCAATTACTATTTTTGCAGGTGGAACTAAGTTCCCCCTGGACAGACAACAGAAACACTTCAGTAAACACTGCTGCTGCTGGTGGGAGGAGCTGGAGCATAGAATGGTTAGAGGAATGGTGAGATTATCTAGTATTGGGCAATAACACTTCCTATAATAAACTAAATACAAGTCTGTCAGCGGTCCTGTTGTGTGATCACCCCACACTGTGTGGAACACATGGTGCTTACATTTCTGTGTGGCTTGCTCTGAGGTTATTTAGCAGAAATATGACTATTGCACCTTAAGTGGGCGAGACTCTGTGACAGAGGAGGAGTATGGAGTTGCTGTCAGGCATGGAGGTCTCATCCTGCCCAGGAAAGGAAAGAGAGGGGAGGAAGGAGGGTGTGAGGAACTGAAGCCAAGCTTGCTACGCACCAGGTGAGTTAAACATAAAGTATTTATGTGTATGTGTGACTAGTTTAAAAAAAAAATCAGCGTTTCACCAAAGAAAAAATGTGTTCATCAAGCAGGAAATAGTCATATCCTTCAAGCTTCCTGCTTTTTCTCTGATTGGAATTCCTTTTTAGTTCTTCCAGAGATAACTGGGATGTGATTTACAAGGGAAATCGTACACATAAAGTAAAATAGTCTTTGCAATTAAAGGTGTTTGTGAAACATCTTGTAGTAAGATATGCCCAATGACTTTTATTTTATACAACAATAGTGTCCGTATGTCAATCAGTTTATGTTTAGCAGGCCAGATTCTCTGCAGAATGCGGACCTGTGCAAGATAATGTATTTGCTGCAGATTTAACCTTACCAGTTTCATACCAAAGTAAAAGGTGACCTGTTTTGATTTCAATGTTACTGTGCCCTCATGCCTCCTGCTTACTCTGACAGTGTTATTATCGTCACATTTATTTGGTATATGTGTTAATGGTAAAAGAAAATGACACTCATATGCCTTGTGACCATAATTTTACTTTAAATCATATCAACTAACTGCAGAGTGAGTACACACACAAACCTTATCAAGATCATGATATCAGATGTTTACATCACAGAGCCTCACACATCTTGAGAGCCAGGGAACAACATCTCCTACTCAACATCATCTATATAAAAAGGCTTCTTCATGGGTTCTAAAAAGTGTGCGTCTGGCTACTCAGTATTCAATATCAGTATCAGTTGAATCCTAAATTACAAATAAAAATGTCACCCCTGCCTGGAAAAAAGTAACCATGGGTGTCAATCCTCAGGCCCAAAGGCAACCATTGAGCCTTTCATTGGTTTTAATTTGCTATCATTAACCAGAGTGTATAGATGATATAAATACTGTGTGTGTGTGTGTGTGTGTGTGTGTGTGTGTAACCGTGTGTGCGTGTATAAAACAATATTGATTGTGAGGGGGTGGAAGTTTTGGTGAGTTCACACACTTTCTTTTGTAGAACTTGACCCCTGTGTTTAAGTTACTGTATATTCAGAATTTATACTAAGGAAACAAAGTTTTATTAATAATAATAAAAAAAAAGGTTTTGTAGCAGAATTAAAGGGATGTGGTGTATGACAAAGGTGAAACTGTAAAAGAGTCAAAGGTGCATGGGTATGTGTATACATTTATGTGTGTATGTATGTAAGAGTTAATTTATGTTTAACCTTCATTAAAATAGTACAGCACAAAACTACTGTGCGTGAAAAACTCTACCAAATGACAGGATTTTTGCATACTATAAGCTTAGTGCTCAATGATGTCCAACATGAATTGTACAGGGCATCCCCATAGAAGTCTATTATATGAGGGAATGCTCGAGCGATAAAATTGCTTTCAATGTAATATGAGCGCAAAAATGGAAGCAGTATTCATTGCACTTGAGCAACAACAGTGCTAATAATTTTGTGCTCCACTCGTAATCTATCATTTAATTTTTATAAAGAAAAACAAAAGTACTAATGGCACTGCTGAAGGTTAAGAATTAGGGTAGCCTATTAATCTCTGAGTTTATAGATACCGTATGTGTAGGTTTGTATCTATAACTCTGTGTTAATTACAACATGGCTGAGGTGCTGTGTACTTGTATACTGAACCACACAGAATCAATCCTTGGATTGAAAATTTGTACACCTGGGTAGCACTCTTCCCCTTATTCATGGATGGCAAAATTGGGCAGAGACTGGATATCTTTGGAGAAAGAGTGCTTAGGGATATTTAAAATATAACCTTTATTTGTTAATTTAAAACAAAAACAAAAGCTTACACACAATCCACATATATACAATGTTTAAAAACACAGGATTTGGTCGGATTTTTTATATAATCCAATATTCTTTATTTGAATATAGTGGTTGTCGTTTACATTAAACGTATATTGATCTATCTTAAGTCAGAGATATCTGTAGGGATCAGTAAGAATCTGATTTTCTTGTAGAATACGTGATCTCACTTCGCTTTGCACCACTGAGATAATAAATCTATTGTTCCTAAACTTGGGGTTTAAGTCACAAATAAAAGTGTCTTTTTTAATGTTATGTGAGTGGATACACAATTGTACAATTTTATGGGAACTAATTTAAGATTATATTCAGCAGAATCTGGTTTGTATTCTGTCTTGATGTATATATTGGGATTTTGGAATTAACAAATCGAATATTACTGCTGATTACAAAGGAATATATATGTAGTATTAGTATAGAGTAGATGTTGTTCTTGGCTTATAATAATGAGCTAAATCTACCACTATTGCAATTACTGTTTAAATGTACTGAGATAGTCGCCTGATATATTAACAGACTGTAAGATTAAACTATTGTAACTGCTGTATATATATGCTAAGGATTTAGCCTAATATATTTCCAGACTGTTGTGCTGAACTCTCTAGCACTTCAAATAAAGTATGTATATATCTAACACAAAATTTGTTCCATTTTTGCAGTAGGTTGTATGGAGTATATAATACTTATTGGCGTCAAAGTGCTGATAGTCACACTTTTGTCGTTCAGCACTACTTAGATTTACTTTACTTATAAATTCCAATGAGTAATGGGTTAGCTGAAACAGATATTCTTAATGTCTTGTTAATATAATATAGACCCCATTTTGCTGCTGAATTAAGTGCTTATTCTATTGGTTTCTAATGTTCCATACGAGAATTGCTATATATATTTAATATGTGTATACTCAAAAAGTTACTCGATAATCGCTCATTATTATAAGCCAAGAACAACATCTACTCTATACTAATACTACATATATATTCCTTTGTAATCAGCAGTAATATTCGATTTGTTAATTCCAAAATCCCAATATATACATCAAGACAGAATACAAACCAGATTCTGCTGAATATAATCTTAAATTAGTTCCCATAAAATTGTACAATTGTGTATCCACTCACATAACATTAAAAAAGACACTTTTATTTGTGACTTAAACCCCAAGTTTAGGAACAATAGATTTATTATCTCAGTGGTGCAAAGCGAAGTGAGATCACGTATTCTACAAGAAAATCAGATTCTTACTGATCCCTACAGATATCTCTGACTTAAGATAGATCAATATACGTTTAATGTAAACGACAACCACTATATTCAAATAAAGAATATTGGATTATATAAAAAATCCGACCAAATCCTGTGTTTTTAAACATTGTATATATGTGGATTGTGTGTAAGCTTTTGTTTTTGTTTTAAATTAACAAATAAAGGTTATATTTTAAATATCCCTAAGCACTCTTTCTCCAAAGATATCCAGTCTCTGCCCAATTTTGCCATCCATGAATAAGGGGAAGAGTGCTACCCAGGTGTACAAATTTTCAATCCAAGGATTGATTCTGTGTGGTTCATTTAATTTTTATGCCTTGCATTAAGATTCAGTGGTTTCAAGGAATTAAAACCATGTAAACAGAATATATAGGTTGCTAAATCTATTCATTTTTTAATTCTTTTTTTTTTACCCATTGACTAATATAGTATCTTCAAATAACATATTGCGCCATATTACTAGTGGAGCGCAAAATTGTGCTTTTGCAAGCACAATATTTGTGTTCCACTTGTAATACCAACGCACAATTACCCACATGGAAGCTTTGTGCTCAATAGAGCGCGATCCTAATGGGAGCCTCATTCTCATGCCGTGATCTCTAGTTAACCTTCTGAGAGCTAATTGCTACCACTTGTAATGGCTAGTTATTTATCACACACCTGCAAACGGGCAAATTTGCCCATTTGCAGGCTTGCAATATATTAGCACTCCACTTGTAATCTAGCCCATTATGTAGTCAATCACTGTTAGTGGCTTCCTGAAATTGAATTTAATTCTCTGCATTACCTCCTTTATTATGCCAAAAAAATATCCTCTAGTGAGATGCAAAATGACATATCACAAATGCATGGCTGTGTAGTTAAAATGATGTGTTTATTATTCATCACAAGAAAGAATGTATTCCTAAAAGTATGCGGTAGCTGTTACATTTGAAGCAACGTGATGTGCCTAGCAATCGTTGTCAGTTTAATTTGTCTTGTACATATAAACTGAAATATATTTATCTAAATGCTATGGGTCATGTGTTTTTCAAGACAATTATTAAATGTGGCATGTTTTTCTTTTTTAAAACAGTGATCGTGTCTATGAAGTAATAATTTAGCACTTTTATTTCTGTGTCATTATTTAAGACTCTACACGGATGGAAATGATACTTTTGAGCATATATTCAGGCCTTCAATCAAGTTAAAAACACTAGTGAGACGTGAGTTCAAATTACAAGTAATGTTAACTTGTGATCCTCCAATGCCTCATCTACTGCAAAGTATTCTGGGTAATTAGTATTTAGCTGTTTATGAGATTTTAAGATTTATTATAGGATGTTTTCTTAAATTTGCCTTATTTTCACTTGATCTAAGATGCGTGCCTACTATTGCAAGAAGAAAACATAAAAATGTATTAAATGGATTAAAATTGTTAATTAAAAATATCCATTTATAAAATGTATACATTTCTAAGCATAATTTAATCATTACCTGTATTAAAATGCCAGAATTGCCCTTCCAAGGCACATATGGGATTGTTTCAAGGGAGTGTGATTTTGGGAGACAGTGAAATGCAGCAAAGTCACAGGTAAATGATTGATTAATATGTGCATAAAAAATAATTTAAAAGAGACCTTCGCTGTCCATCCTGCCATCTTTTGTACATAAAATTAGTAGCAAGTAGAACTGTTTCCATACATGTAGATAATCTAATTTTACAATTCAAATCAATTCCAAAAATAAAATTTGGATTAGCTGATCAATTTTCACAGTATTTACATTTCACTAAAATTTGACTGAAATTTTAAAACAGACAACAAAACACACATTTAAATTATGTTCACAGTTAAACTATTATAGCCCATATTATAGGAAATGATTAATTACATATAGGTCACCAACTTGAAGGAAAATATAACAAACTTCAATCAATAAAACATGGTAATCTTTAATAATTAGAAATCAATCGTTGATAATGTACTTCCCAGGTCCTAATTTTTTCTTCTGTGCTAATCTATAAAAATACATCTATCTATCTATCTATCTATCTATCTATCTATCTCTCCCTCTACCCACTCCTCTAGAAAGCCCACCTGGCCCTACAATCAGTAGCAGTACCACTACAGGGGGGTCTGGTAGGACACAGACTCCAATTGCTTCTGAACTGGCCCCTCTGCATGCCCACTGCAAAACAGTGTATGGAAAGTGTTTGCACTTGCCTTTACATATGGCGGCTGCTGGCCGAGCTTCTGCTGATTGCCAGAGAAGGCCCATCCCACCCTTTGTCCAGAGGCTCACTAAGGTTTAGTTACCACCCCCCCCCATTTTGCTTTGACTCTGAGAGCTGTCCATCTCTCTCACATTGTTACACCCATCCACACACAATATATATATATATATATATATATATATATGTGTGTATATATATATATATACAGTATGTATATATATATATATATATATATATATATATATATATATATTGTTCTTTGATACTTTCTATTCCAATCCATAATGGTCGATATAATTCTGGCATAACTTAAAAAATAATGACTTTGTTGTATATAAACTAGTAATGATCTCTATGCCAATGTTATATAGTCTGCCATGCAAACACACATACAGGTATATTACCAACCTTCAAACCTATGAGAAACACATCTGTTTGGATTAGTTATGCTGTTCAGTTACATATACTAAAATTTTGGAAGTATGGTTTCCTTTGATTCACATTAAGTAAACACATGACTTTCAAAGAATGTAAAATAAGTAGCCAATGGGAAAGCAGAAAGTTGCATAAATTAATTCATTACTACCTTGCGTGTTTGATTGCAAGTTTTTTGTTTTTTATTTTATTTGGCAGTTTGATGCACTCCTCTAACACATTGGATTAGAGCCACATTGTTAGCATACAAACTCAATATGATTGATATCACTGTACGTTTTAGTAGAATCATTATTTGTTCTCTTTAAATATGTTTACTTAACAAGAAACAATGTGCAATACAAATGCAGTACAACCCAGATACAGTGTCTATTCTGCCCCTGCCAGAAAAGATATGGAATACAATCTTTCCCTAGGGTGAAGCCAGATTATATACATACTAGATCAGAACCTTTAAAGACAATGAAAGATTAATATGATAGAAAAATGACAAGTGGGTTAGCTGCATTGGTTTTGGGCTACACTTAGCTGAAGAATGAACGTAATTGTAACCTATGGGGAAAATCTGTCAAGGCGATGAATAGTATGAATCTCAAAAACACAACAAAATGTAGCAAAAAGCTGTTTTCTATATCAAACAAATTTATCATACTAATCTGTTGTATCCTTTACTGTATGGAAAAAAAATATTTTGTAAAACCCCTGAGTTATAAAAAATTATTGAGAATAAAAAAGGATATCAATTACATTGGAGACATTGGTTTCTTTGCTTGTGCACCTCCTAACATTCGCATCCCAAATTAAATTACAGGTCAAAGAACAGTTTGACCCAGTCAATTTTTCTTTCTCTCCTGAAAAAGTGAATTGTGTTGAAAAAATAAATTGTATGTACAAAACAGCAAAGGAATAGGTGCAATTTGAAGAGTGTTTTATGGATATATAGTTTGTTTTATAAATAATAGAGTTGTGTTTGTAATAAAAATGTGCAAAATGCAAGAAAGATTCGGATGCTGCAATTAAACTTGCCCTCCAAGCGCAAGATTACAGTCAAAGTTGATATAAACAAATATTTTCTTCTTACTGAATCCCTTCTTTACAATCTAATAAATAAATGTAATTAGATTTGTGCACAGGAACATTTCTGTTCAGCCGAATCTTTTGTACCAAATATAAAAAAAAAAAATTATTTGTGTGCAATTCGGTATTAACTTCTTTTTAAACTAAACAAATACTGAATAATAGTGGGACATTTATATTCATTTTGGTTAAATGAAAAAGTTCCCCTGTAGCATTAAATACTTAACTTTAGCAAACTGTAGAACCGCGCTAATCCCGACCCTTCTTCACAGAACCCAAGGCTGCACTAATAGGAGGTTTAGCTTGATCTAAGCTGCCTATTAGCGCGGCCCGGAACTCTGTGAAGAAGGATTAGCTAGGTATTCCAGAGTGCTATAGGTACATTTTTAAATCCCTCAGGTAATTTAAAGGAAAAAATTAATAAATGTCATTAAAGGGACACTGAACCCAATTTTTTCTTTTGTGATTCAGATAGAGCATGCAATTTAAGCAACTTTCCAATTTTACTCCTATTATCAATTTTTCTTTGTTCTCTTGCTTTCTTTATTAGAAGGCATCTAAGCTATTTTTTGGTTCAGAACCATGGAAAGCACTTTTTTAATGGTGGGTTAATTTATCTACCAATCAGCAAGAACAACTTAGTGTGTTAACCAAAAATGGGCCGGCATCTAAACTTACATTCTTGCATTTCAAATAAAGATACAAAGAGAATGAAGAATATTTTATAATAGGAGTAAATTAGAAAGATGCTTAAAATTGCATGCTCTATCTGAATCACGAAATATTTTTTTTGGGTTTAGTGACCCTTTAATGTGTTATATGTTTTCTTTAAATTTTGGGGTGCATTCATTCACATATTTGTGTCATGGAAACAACACAAATATCTGTGTTTTGTTAACAAATTTGCATTTGTAACAAAACAAAATGTACATGTCTAGTAACCAATGCCTGGGGGATTGTGGGTATATGAAATATGTATATACGTTGTTTACTGTATATGTGTTGTATAGTTTAATGTTATAATATGTATGTAAACTTTAGGTGTGATTGTAGAAATCTTGTATTTTGCCCTTAGACATGTTTTTTTAAACTTATTTTAAGAATGCAATTGCGCGTTCACAATATTCATATTTCATAATATTGCGATCGCGATGGCATGATTGTATTTTACATATAATATTGCAATTGCCTTATAGGAAATGTGTTCTATATTAATAATGCTGCAGTGTGATCGCAAAATTATAAGTAAAACACAATCACGCCATCGCAATCACAATATTATGAAATATGAATACAGGGAGTGCAGAATTAAGGATTAATTTTATTATTGAACAACAACCATGTTCTCAATGAACCCAAAAAACTCATTAATATCAAAGCTGAATAGTTTTGGAAGTAGTTTTTAGTTTGTTTTTAGTTATAGCTATTTGAGGGGGATATCTATGTGTGCAGGTGACTATTACTGTGCATAATTATTAGGCAACTTAACAAAAAACAAATATATACCCATTTCAATTATTTATTTTTACCAGTGAAACCAATATAACATCTCAACATTCACAAATATACATTTCTGACATTCAAAAACAAAACAAAAGCAAATCAGTGACCAATATAGCCACCTTTCTTTGCAAGGACACTCAAAAGCCTGCCATCCATGGATTCTGTCAGTGTTTTGATCTGTTCACCATCAACATTGCGTGCAGCAGCAACCACAGCCTCCCAGACACTGTTCAGAGAGGTGTACTGTTTTCCCTCCTTGTAAATCTCACATTTGATGATGGACCACAGGTTCTCAATGGGGTTCAGATCAGGTGAACAAGGAGGCCATGTCATTAGATTTTCTTCTTTTATACCCTTTCTTGCCAGCCACGCTGTGGAGTACTTGGACGCGTGTGATGGAGCATTGTCCTGCATGAAAATCATGTTTTTCTTGAAGGATGCAGACTTCTTCCTGTACCACTGCTTGAAGAAGGTGTCTTCCAGAAACTGGCAGTAGGACTGGGAGTTGAGCTTGACTCCATCCTCAACCCGAAAAGGCCCCACAAGCTCATCTTTGATGATAGCAGCCCAAACCAGTACTCCACCTCCACCTTGCTGGCGTCTGAGTCGGACTGGAGCTCTCTGCCCTTTACCAATCCAGCCACGGGCCCATCCATCTGGCCCATCAAGACTCACTCTCATTCCATAAAACCTTAGAAAAATCAGTCTTGAGATATTTCTTGGCCCAGTCTTGACGTTTCAGCTTGTGTGTCTTGTTCAGTGGTGGTCGTCTTTCAACCTTTCTTACCTTGGCCATGTCTCTGAGTATTGCACACCTGCTTTTGGGCACTCCAGTGATGTTGCAGCTCTGAAATATGGCCAAACTGGTGGCAAGTGGCATCTTGGCAGCTGCACGCTTGACTTTTCTCAGTTCATGGGCAGTTATTTTGCGCCTTGGTTTTTCCACACGCTTCTTGCGACCCTGTTGACTATTTTGAATGAAACGCTTGATTGTTCGATGATCACGCTTCAGAAGCTTTGCAATTTTAAGAGTGCTGCATCCCTCTGCAAGATATCTCACTATTTTTGACTTTTCTGAGCCTGTCAAGTCCTTCTTTTGACCCATTTTGCCAAAGGAAAGGAAGTTGCCTAATAATTATGCACACCTGATATAGGGTGTTGATGTCATTAGACCACACCCCTTCTCATTACAGAGATGCACATCACCTAATATGCTTAATTGGTAGTAGGCTTTCGAGCCTATACAGCTTGGAGTAAGACAACATGCATAAAGAGGATGATGTGGTCAAAATACTCATTTGCCTAATAATTCTGCACTCCCTGTATTGCGAATGTGCAATTACATTCTTAAAATAGGTTAAAAAACGCCTAAAAACACAATACAAGATTTGTACAATCACGCCTAAAGACACATATTCTAACATTATGCTATACAAAAAAAAATACACTAAACAAAGTATATATATATTTCATATATCACATCCCCAGCTCCTACAGATTTAATAGGAAGGTTTTTTTGTTGTTGTTGTCTTTAATAACAAAGTAGATTACAGACATGATGAATATATAGATGTTCTGTGGGAGTGTCAAGGGTGTTCCGTGGGGCTAACCTGTATTTTAATGGGGTAACATCGCAGTGGGTTTCTTATATTCAAAACACTATCCTCCATTTTAGCTATATCAGTTTCGCCTGCTTTTCAGTGGTGAGATATTTGTCTTTAAAACGTGTTTACTTTAGGTAAAGACGTTTTAAAGACAAACCTCCACCCCCCGCCTATGTCGGCGGACTTTTGCTGAAGTTACGATCCCCATTTTATCTTATGGGAGACACATTGCCACTCATCAGCACAGTGGAATATATTGCCAGACTGACAGACTGCTGGCCTGGTGAACCCAAACAGACAATTTCTCATCAATCTAGCGATGTTCTTAATATCGGGGCCAGGAAGTGAAGTTACCAGAGAGCCTGGAGAGAGGGGATATTGACCACTGTGTTAAATTAGCACATTTCCTAATAAAAGACTTGAAATGCATGTTTTCTTTATTTCTTAATAAATTAATTAAAATATGCAATAAATGTTAAAAAAAGTATCTGATCAGTAAACCTATGAAAAAGCCTAATGGCTAACCTCAGAATGTGTAACTTATTAAAAACTTCTAATAACTAACTATTAGGACTTTTAATGATACTCATCATGATTGTTATGCTATATCTATATTTAATCTAACGCATCTATTATGCGATGCTGAATATGTTTTTCAGGTTTGTGCGGCTTATATCAGTGCTATTGTGTATAGTCAGAGGCCTTTATATGCAGTAAGCACCTTTATTGTTTGAGGCAGAAGTTTACTTTCATGTACAGTTCTCATTATTGTTCCACAGAAACTATTAAAAAGGAGGAATCTTGCTGAGGGGCTCACTTTTAAATTGTGAATAAAGCATAAAAGTGAAGAAACCTACAACATTTGTCAAAATAGAAAAGCAACTAAAAAAGCACCTGTAGAAAATTGTATTGCGCTATTTGGCATGCATTACACACTGGCAACAATTTATAATGGTAACATAATCTCATGTGACTATATACTACTTAATGCTACATTAAACATTTAAATGAATCATATCTAAAGAATAGCACAGGGTTAATCTTTTACATATTTGTTTTGTATTAATTAAGTGCCAAAATATAATAATCCAGTTAATCATGTATATATGATCAATGTATTAATAAGGCTAAACATGTTAATATTTATAGGCCTCAAATTTGCGGGGGGGGGGGGAGATGTCCTGATTTCTATCTCTCTCTCCTTTCTTTCTTTCTTTCTTTCTTTCTTTCTTTCTTTCTTTCTTTTGTTCTTTCTTTCCTTCTTTCTTTTTTTCTCAAACTTTAAAGGTTTTTAATAGCTTTGTTCTCCTTTGTTCAGAGAGCAGAGTATAAGCACAGAAAAAAACTATAAAGGTGAAAAGATGGTTAAAGGGACAGTCTACACAAGAATTGGTTTTGTTTTAAAAGATAGATAATCCCTTTATTACCCATTCCCCAGTTTTGCATAAATAACACAGTTATATTAATATACTTTTTACCTCTGTGATTAGCTTGTATCTTAGCATCTTCTGACAGCTCCCTGATCACATGACCTTTTATTTATTATCAATTGACTTGCATATAAGCCAATTAGTGCTGTGTTGTGCTGACTGACTGCTTGTGAGCACACTGTTATGTATATTGCCCACATTAACTAGCAGTCTCCTGTTGTGAAAAGCTAATAAAAATGAATGTGATAAGAGGCTGTCTATGGTGGCTTAGAAACAGGCAGAAATCTAGAGGTTTAAATGTTATAAAGTATATTATTATAACAATATTGGTTGTGCAAAGCTGGAGAATGGGCAGTAAAGGCATTATCTATCTTTTTAAACAATAACTCTAAAGGCTTCATGTTTAAGCTACACATGCAGCTTTGGAGGTCTTGTGGTGCACACGTGCATGAGCGAGCATTCTGCTGGACAGATTCCTTAGTTGAGAACCTTGTCTGCATGCACAGTGATAAATGAACATATTTAAAGGGACAGCCTAGTCCAAAACAAACTTTCATTATTCAGATACAGAATGTAATTTTAAACAATTTTCCAATTTATTTCTATCACCAATTTTGCTTTGTTCTCTTGGTATTCTTAGTTGAAAGCTAAATCTAGGAGGTTGATATGCTAATTTCTAAGCCCTTGAAGGCCGCCTCTTAGCTCAGGGCATTTTGACAGTTTTTCTCCACTAGAGGGTGTTAGTTCATGTGTTTCATATAGATAACACTGTGCTCATGCACGTGGAGTTACCTAGGAGCCCGCACTGATTGGCTAAAATGCAAGTCTGTCAAAAGAACTGAAATAAGGGGTAGTTTGCAGAGGTTTAGATACAAGGTAATCACAGAGGTAAAACATGTATTTTTATAAATGTGTTGGTTATGCAAAACTAGGGAATGGGTAATAAAGGGATTATCTATCTTTTAAAACAATAAATATTCTGGTGTAGACTGTCCCTTTAACACTTCTGTTCTTAAGATGTTCAGACCCCAGTGATAATGTCATTATTATCAATTTGCAAATATATATATATATATATATATACTCATATAAATACAAAAATACATCTGTATACACACACACACACACATATATATATACTCATATAAATACAAAAATACATCTGTATACACACACACACACACACACATATATATATATATATATATATATATATATATATATATATATATATATATATATGTTAAAGCCCTTTGCATGCCTTTTATTTCTTACACCTGAGGTCCAGCTATCCCGATGCACGTTAAACTCTTGAGTGAACGCATTAACTTTAAACTTGTAAAACACACATACTTCCGACACATGTAAACACCCACGATAAACCCCTTATCACTCGAGCACATCTGATAGCGCTCCACTCGAAACTCAGCCCTAAGATGGTAGCACTTCTAATAGATTGAAATGGCTTACTCAAAGAAGCAAAAAAAAAACAAAAAAACACCCAAGCTGCAGTACATTGCTATTGCTTGAATTAAAGGAAAGGAGGCTGTTGCTGGAAAAAAATTAAAACTAGTACTATATTGGGTTGTCATCAATAGCGTATGAATATAAATAGAAATTTCATTTTCATCTCACCTTACTGTGGTTTGACAGCTTTTATAATTATGTTATTTAATATTGGTAGGAAGTCCAATTGATATTTTATTGAGCTGTAATGTTGCTTAGTATTTTAGAGACCATACATTATATTATCATCAGACTATCCTGGTTTGTATTTTATGGTGGACTATAGTGGTTTTAAGGTGAACTGTTGTTGTGGATTGTTGTGCTCATCTCCCATCAGAAGTGTGAGGTAAAAAATATTTGACATTTTCCAAAGATTCCATAAAATATGCCAGTCAGTGCTCATTAAGAAATGTAATATGGACAAATATGCATGATGATCTAAACAAATGCGCATGATGATCTAAAGCTTTCTGCTCTGGCAAGATCATTTAAGAAGTCTTTTCAGTACAGCAAGGTCCCTCAAATAATTTTAGAAACACACATTTTAATATTAAGATATGTTAATCACTCTATGCAGGGTTCTATACAGGGAGTGAAGAATTATTAGGCAAGTTGTATTTTTGAGGATTAATTTTATTATTTAGTTTGTTTTTAGTTATAGCTATTTTAGGGGGATATCTGTGTGTGCAGGTGACTATTACTGTGCATAATTATTAGGCAACTTAACAAAAAACAAATATATACCCATTTCAATTATTTATTTTTACCAGTGAAACCAATATAACATCTCAACATTCACAAATATACATTTCTGACATTCAAAAACAAAACAAAAACAAATCAGTGACCAATATAGCCACCTTTCTTTGCAAGGACACTCAAAAGCCTGCCATCCATGGATTCTGTCAGTGTTTTGATCGGTTCACCATCAACATTGCGTGCAGCAGCAACCACAGCCTCCCAGACACTGTTCAGAGAGGTGTACTGTTTTCCCTCCTTGTAAATCTCACATTTGATGATGGACCACAGGTTCTCAATGGGGTTCAGATCAGGTGAACAAGGAGGCCATGTCATTAGATTTTCTTCTTTTATACCCTTTCTTGCCAGCCACGCTGTGGAGTACTTGGACGCGTGTGATGGAGCATTGTCCTGCATGAAAATCATGTTTTTCTTGAAGGATGCAGACTTCTTCCTGTACCACTGCTTGAAGAAGGTGTCTTCCAGAAACTGGCAGTAGGACTGGGAGTTGAGCTTGACTCCATCCTCAACCCGAAAAGGCCCCACAAGCTAATCTTTGATGATACCAGCCCAAACCAGTACTCCACCTCCACCTTGCTGGCGTCTGAGTCGGACTGGAGCTCTCTGCCCTTTACCAATCCAGCCACGGGCCCATCCATCTGGCCCATCAAGACTCACTCTCATTTCATCAGTCCATAAAACCTTAGAAAAATCAGTCTTGAGATATTTCTTGGCCCAGTCTTGACGTTTCAGCTTGTGTGTCTTGTTCAGTGGTGGTCGTCTTTCAGCCTTTCTTACCTTGGCCATGTCTCTGAGTATTGCACACCTTGTGCTTTTGGGCACTCCAGTGATGTTGCAGCTCTGAAATATGGCCAAACTGGTGGCAAGTGGCATCTTGGCAGCTGCACGCTTGACTTTTCTCAGTTCATGGGCAGTTATTTTGCGCCTTGGTTTTTCCACACGCTTCTTGCGACCCTGTTGACTATTTTGAATGAAACGCTTGATTGTTCGATGATCACGCTTCAGAAGCTTTGCAATTTTAAGAGTGCTGCATCCCTCTGCAAGATATCTCACTATTTTTGACTTTTCTGAGCCTGTCAAGTCCTTCTTTTGACCCATTTTGCCAAAGGAAAGGAAGTTGCCTAATAATTATGCACACCTGATATAGGGTGTTGATGTCATTAGACCACACCCCTTCTCATTACAGAGATGCACATCACCTAATATGCTTAATTGGTAGTAGGCTTTCGAGCCTATACAGCTTGGAGTAAGACAACATGCATAAAGAGGATGATGTGGTCAAAATACTCATTTGCCTAATAATTCTGCACTCCCTGTATGTGAAGGAGAGACTCCTGTATTACAATAAAAGGTCTAAAAAAAATATCCCTAATATTTTGTGTGATTTCTCTCCATGGCGGTGAGTTTTATATCCTCAGGCCCTTAATGAGAGGTTTGTGTGCAAGCAAAAGTAATCCTTATATCTGTTTTTCTGCTGTATATAAATCATTTGAAATAGTTACTGTACTTCTACTGGTAATGTTGAAAAATAAAATAACAAAAAATTGTATAAGTGACACCTTTATTGGCTAATGATATATATATATATATATATATATATATATATATATATATATATATATATATATATATATATATGTGTGTGTGTGTGTGTGTGTATTGCAACATTTCGAAGCACTATGGCTCCTTCATCAGACATGTTTGATTGTAAGTGAAGCTCAGACATATTTATAAAGTTTATTAAAAAAAAATAGACAAATACATGAATGACATAACGTGTGTCTGCCATGATTTAATATGGATGTGAGAAGTTCCTTTGATTGAACCAGATATATCAAATAACGTAAGCATGGAACGGTTCATTTGTGATGGGAAATGGACTAAGTGTCCGCAATGATTCACATGCATGTGCAAAGTTTGCTTTAGTTAGGTCCAATAAGCCAGGGTAGAGGTCTGGATATATTAGTTTAAACTGAATACAGTTATGTGTTATGCCAAATGTTTTAACAGAGTATATGACAAACGAAATTGCTCACAAAATGTTTTTCTCAAATATTTAGATCACAAACAAAAATCAATTGTTACTACATTCTCAAGAAAAAAACAATTAATATTAATGAATACAACTAATGTTACCATGTCCATGATCTCATATTGAACATTGACAGCCCTGCACTGTATTAAAGTATATTATGTCCATTGCTTTGAGATTTACAAAATATTTTCTTCTTGTGTGACACGGTATATGTCTCCAGTGTCTGATAACTGGAAGTATAATAATACCTTCAATGAAGTTCCTGAACTGTTGAAAGAAAATGGGTTTCCAAGAGTACATTGTGCTATTTTAAAGTTTTTTCTACTCAAGAAGAGTTCTAAACTGTGATGCAACAAAGGTTTCTTATTTTTGACAGTTGTCTATTTTCTTAAAGAATGCCTCAAGCAACACTTCTTCACAAATTCAACTGCAAAGTGACTCAGATCTGATTCCAATCTGCTGTATGCTTCTCAACTTGACTCTTTACCCAGGTGAACCTATAGCAGATGATGATAATACAGTCCCAGAAGATTAGATAAAATATACAGTATATATATATATATATATATATATATATATATATATATAAATAGGTGGAAATGATTTGGCTTGAAGGTGATGGTGGTGGTAAGATCCTAGTTATTTTTTCCACTGTCAATATATCATACAAAAACTATTAGATCAATTTAAAAAAGATCATCTTTACATCAAGCATTGTGATTTTTATCAGAATATAAATTTGTTTCTCATATTAAAAGTTTGCTAATATGAATATGGGAGGACAAATATTTCTACTTAACAGGTGTAGGAATGTAAGTAGATATAAAAAGTATAAAAATAAACAAAACAAGAATTTAGTAGGGCACTTTATAATTGACAATATCAATGTGTGTTACACTGACTTATGCAAATTAATGTTGTCACATTTTTTTTTAATTAATTATCCCGTTTTATAATTTGGTTTATAGACTGTTGCTTGTAAATACAATTAAACATGTATAACCGTTAAATACATCTTTGCAACCAACAAGCATTTGGTTTACAGGTACTATAAAAAGACCTTTTTTTTTTGCATTGCTTTGAGTATTATAGAAAATATTCTATGAGCAGGAAAAATGTGACATCTACCCTGCAAGAAACTGATGTCCTCTGAACCTAAGACTTCATTTAACTTATTAATGTTATTCAGAAAGAGAGCAAGTCCTTGTGACTGTTTGTTTGTTTTCCAGACCATGGGGCCGATCTATCAAGCTTCGAATGGAGCATGATGCCCCTTGTTTCTAAAGACCGTTGCTCCATTACTTGTCCGCCTGCTATGAGGCCACGGACAGAAATCAACCCGATCGAATACGATCGGGTTGGTTGACACCCCCTGCTAGTGGCCGATTGGCCATGAATCTGCAGGGGGTGGCATTGCACAAGCAGTTCACCAGAACTGCTTGAGCAATGATAAAAACCAGCAGCATATACTGTCGGCATTTATTGATGTGCAGCGGACATGATACGCTACATTATATCATGTCCGCTCGCACATTATTAAATAGGCCCCCATGTCTCCTAACACAGAGTTATTAAGAATACTTTCTAAATATCCATCTTTATCTTTGAAGTTATTTCTATTTTCCTAAAGGATTCCTCTACGGACATTTCATTACCAGTAGTGTAGTTAAGAATCATATTCCTTCTTGTGGATCAGCCCTGCATTTTGTTAGGAGACACATTTCACATTTTTGTCTTTTTTTTCTTTTTCTTTGCTGAGTTAAAAAAAAAAAAAATCACCCAAAAAATAAAATTCCCCCAATATAAAAAATAAAAAAATTACTCCAAAAAGAAAAAAAATAATTACATTAAAAAACAATATAAAAATATCACAAGGCATCAATGTTAAATAATGTAGAATATTTAAGGGACCGCTCATAGCTTTAAATAAACAATTACATAAAAAATGCTCTGGATATATTTTTGTATATAGAGTACTAGTCCCTATAATTTGATTGGACTTTAAACTAATAATTTTAACAAATATATTTGTGCAATCTTAAATATTTATTTAATTTCAGTTGGCTATTACATTAATACAGAATTAAAGGCAGAATTACATATAAAAAAATCTATAAAAATAAATAGAGGTTCTAAAAAGCTCTATTTAAAATTTTATTAAATACTTAATTAATTTTTGCTTGAGTATTTTTTCCTCATTTGCTTTACTTAGCTCCATCTCTCCACCTCTCTTTTAATTGCTTGACTTAATCCTTGTTTCCATTTTTATTTTACCCTTTTCTTTAGCTGCCGTTCAGATATCCCTTTCATTGACTTTACACTTCTTCTTGTTCCCAATGATCTATCACTGACAAATTATTTTCAATTACTAATCCTCATAGCATGCACTACTCCCACTATGCAAATTTGTAGTTACAAGAAGGTTCATAGAATAATCAAATAGGAATGTAATGATGCTGCAAATATTTAAATTAATCTATTAAAAAAATTAATGTTAATTATTTAAGGGGAATCACAAATTGTAGAATCCAGCTTTGAATGAATTCTGATTATTATCCCTAGACGTGTCATGGAAATCATCAACACAATCCCTTGACCCCAAAACACTATGAATTGGAAATCTATGTCAACTGCAACATTGCATTGGGAAATAATTTTCATTAAAATTAATTAGCATTGTGATTCTGGTATTTCACCAGTTTAAACATTCAGGTTCGCTTGACATGATGGATTGCTTGGCGATGTTACAGATGGGACACAGTATGTTCATAATAAATAATAAGTCTGAACAAGGCAAACACAAATGAAGCAAAATTCTTCTGAATCATTTTTGCTCGATCTAAAAGTATTGCTGGTCCAAATTTGGCAGACTAATTAAATGGAAGTAATTAAAATGCTAAGAAGTTCTTGGCTGCAATTTGGGCCAAAACGTATGGTGTCACAAAGAAACAAGCTGATTTAATTTCTACCTGCTATATCTCCTTTAGTAATAGTTTTTTTAAAACATTTTTTTAAACGTTTTAGCGCATTGCTTTTGGTAGACAATTACGTTTTTCAGACAGTTCCCTTGAGATATTCTGCAGGTTCTGTATTAATTATAAGAGGATTTAGAATTGGCAGCTGAATGTTGTTCTTGAATTTACAATAAAATGCATTATTAATGTTTCAATAATTATGTTGATTATATTTCAAAAATGCGAAACACTGCAAAACTGTCTCCGTTTATATAAAATATGGAAATGCTAATATCTCTTTCTTTCTTACCAGTGGGACAAATTAAATTACTGTAAAATCCAGTGATCAAACTTTTTTTTTTTTTCCTAATGCCTTTTTTATGCAGCAGCGCAAATCACAAACATTGGTTATAATCATTTGAAAAAGTTTGGGAAGACTTTAAAGGTCATTGAAAATGAAATAAATGCTAGTTAGAATAATGTATTCAAAGAAAAGATTACTGTGAGATTAACAAGTAGGTGTTTTTAAAAAAAATTATATTTGTTTTTTAAATATTGGAAAAAAATGTAAAGATACATAGGTTTCACTTAGGAACAGATATAAAAGGGTCAATAGAGTGTGCAGCCAATGACAGTATCAAATATACCAGTGTTAAAGGGACACTCTGGTCAAAATTGAAATGCATATAGATGAATTGATAGAAACATATTTACAAGCTACATATATTGGCAAAAATGCTTCCAGTTAAAGTTTAACAGTATCACTGTTTTAGTGCTTGAAATGTTCTCTGTATGTGCATGGGAAGCATAGCTAGATATTCTTAGTGCAGCAGCATTTTAAATACTGCAGCTGCTACTGAGTAAATAAGGGCATGTATCATGGCAGCAGTGATGCATATTAAGTCATTTCCAGATGATACAAGCACCTTAGACTATCTGAGCAAGTGTAGTATTTAAAAAGCTGGTGCATGGAAATTTTTTAAAGGGACATGAAACCCAAACATTTTCTTTCATGATTTAGATAAAACATGCACTTTTAAACAACTATCCAGTTTACTTTTGTTATTAAATTTGCTTCATTCACTTGGTATCATTTGTGGAAGGAGCAGCAATGCACTACTGGTTTCTAACTGAACACATGGGTGAGCCAATGACAATCAGTGTATATATATATGCAGCCACCAATCAGCAGCTAGAACCTATGTTCTTTGCTGCTCCTGAGCTTTCCTAGATAAACCTTTCAGCAATGGTTAACAAGAGAAGGAAGCAAATGAAATAATAGAAGTAAATTGGAAAGTTGTTTAAAATGTTATGCTCTGTCTAAATCCTGAATGTCTAATTATGAATTTACTGTACCTTTAAGTACACTCTTGAAACAGCTACAACTTATGCTAGAAACATAAGAAAATGCTTATGTTCAAACCCAGCGCGCATTCCACTTTTTAACTCTGAAGTCCGAATTATTACTTTTAACAGGAATCAGAGTTCAAATAATTTTCAGAAATAAACTCCAGCAAAAGTTGGAAACATAAACAACTAAAGTATATTTCAGATATGTTTTACTATATACAATTAAATATTTCATACTGCAATCTTAAAGTGTTTAAAGTCCATTTAAATAGTCACTCAATAGTCCTTCGGTATTAAATTAACGGCTAGATTTAGAGTTCTGCGGCCAAAGGGGTGCGTTAGCTACGCGTGCTTTTTTTCGCACGCACCTTTTAAATACCGCTGGTATTTAGAGTTCACAGAAGGGCTGCGTTAGGCTCCAAAAAAGGGAGTGTAGAGCATATTTAACGCCACTGCAACTCTAAATTCCAGCGGTGCTTACGGAACGTGGCCAGCTTCAAAAACGTGCTCGTGCACGATTCCCCCATAGGAAACAATGGGGCTGTTTGAGCTGAAAAAAACCCAAACACCTGCAAAAAAGCAGAGTTCAGCTCCTAACGCAGCCCCATTGTTTCCTATGGGGAAACACTTCCTAAGTCTGCACCTAACACCCTAACATGTACCCCGAGTCTAAACACCCCTAACCTTACACTTATTAACCCCTAATCTGCCACCCCCACTATCGCTGACCCCTGCATATTATTATTAACCCCTAATCTGCCGCTCCGTACACCGCCGCAACCTACGTTATCCCTATGTACCCCTAATTTGCTGCCCCTAACACCGCCGACCCCTATATTATATTTATTAACCCCTAATCTGCCGCCCCCAACGTCGCCTCCACCTACCTACAATTATTAACCCCTAATCTGCCGACCGGACCTCGCCGCTACTCTAATAAATGTATTAACCCCTGAAGCTAAGTCTAACCCTAACCCTAACACACCCCTAAGTTAAATATAATTTAAATCTAACGAAATAAATTAACTCTTATTAAATAAATTATTCCTATTTAAAGCTAAATACTTACCTGTAAAATAAACCCTAATATAGCTACAATATAAATTATAATTATATTGTAGCTATTTTAGGATTAATATTTATTTTACAGGCAACTTTTTATTTATTTTAACTGTTCCGATCAGCCAATAGAATGCAAGCTCAATCTGATTGGCTGATTGGATCAGCCAATTGGATTGAACTTGAATCTGATTGGCTGATTCCATCAGCCAATCAGAATTTTCCTACCTTAATTCCGATTGGCTGATAGAATCCTATCAGCCAATCGGAATTCGAGGGACGTCATCTTGGATGACGTCCCTTAAAGGAACCTTCATTCTGTGTTAGGCGCCGGAGGTCTTGAAGATGGAGCCTCTCGTCGTCGTATGGAAGAAGATAGAAGATGCCGCCTGGAGGAAGATGTCTACCGGTCCGGATCTCCTCTTCTGCCCAGATAGGATGAAGACTTCTGCCCGATGATCCGCCGCTTGGATCAAGACTTCAGCTTGTGGGTGGCAGATTAGGGGTTAATATTTATTTTACAGGCAACTTTTTATTTATTTTAACTGTTCCGATCAGCCAATAGAATGCAAGCTCAATCTGATTGGCTGATCGGATCAGCCAATCGGATTGAACTTGATTCTGATTGGCTGATTCCATCAGCCAATCAGAATTTTCCTACCTTAATTCCGATTGGCTGATAGAATCCTATCAGCCAATCAGAATTCGAGGGACGCCATCTTGGATGACGTCCCTTAAAGGAACCGTCATTCATCGGGAAGTCGTCGGTGAAGATGGATGTTCCGTGTCGGCGGGATGAACATGGATCCGGAAGAAAGAAGATTGAAGATGCTGCTTGATAGAAGACTTCAGCCCGATCATGGACCTCTTCAGCTCCCGCTTGGATGAAGACTTGAGCCTGATCATGGACCTCTTCAGCTCCGGCTTGGATGAAGACTTAAGTCGGATCATGGACATCTTCAGCCCCCCGCTTGGGCTTGGATGAAGACGTCGGAGCCAGGACGAATCGGTGAACCCGGTGTGGTGAAGACAAGGTAGGGAGATCTTCAGGGGCTTAGTGTTAGGTTTATTTAAGGGGGGTTTGGGTTAGATTAGGGGTATGTGGGTGGTGGGTTGTAATGTTGGGGGGGGGGGTATTGTATGGTTTTTTTTTACAGGCAAAAGAGCTGAATTCTTTGGGGCATGCCCCGCAAAGGGTAAGGTAAAAGAGCTTTTCTATTTTAATTTTAGAATAGGGTAGGGCATTTTTTTATTTTGGGGGTCTTTGTTATTTTATTAGGGGGCTTAGAGTCGGTGTAATTAGTTTAAAATTGTTGTAATATTTTTCTAATGTTGGTAAATATTTTTTTATTTTTTGTAACTTAGTTCTTTTTATTTTTTGTACTTTAGTTAGTTTATTTAATTGTATTTATTTGTAGGTATTGTATTTAATTAATTTATTGCTAGTGTAGTGTTAGGTTTAATTGTAGGTAATTGTAGGTAGTTTATTTAATTTATTTATTGATAGTGTAGTGTTAGGTTTAATTGTAACTTAGGTTAGGATTTATTTTACAGGTAATTTTGTAATTATTTTAACTAGGTAGCTATTAAATAGTTATTAACTATTTAATAGCTATTGTACCTGGTTAAAATAATTACTAAGTTGCCTGTAAAATAAATATTAATCCTAAAATAGCTACAATATAATTATTATTTATATTGTAGCTATATTAGGGTTTATTTTACAGGTAAGTATTTAGATTTAAATAGGAATAATTTATTTAATAAGAGATAATTTATTTCGTTAGATAAAAATTATATTTCATTTAGGGGGGTGTTAGGGTTAGAATTAGCTTTAGGGGTTAAAAAATTTATTAGAGTAGCGGTGAGCTCCGGTCGGCAGATTAGGGGTTAATGCTTGAAGTTAGGTGTCGGCGATGTTAGGGAGGGCAGATTAGGAGTTAATACTATTTATTATAGGGTTATTGAGGCGGGAGTGAGGCGGATTAGGGGTTAATACATTTATTATAGTAGCGGTGCGGTCCAGTCGGCAGATTAGGGGTTAATAAGTGTAGGTAGGTAGCGGCGACGTTGGGGGCGGCAGATTAGGGGTTAATAAATATTATGTAGGTGTCGGCGATGTTAGGGGCAGCAGATTAGGGGTACATAGGGATAACATAGGTGGCGGCGGTGTGCAGTCGGCAGATTAGGGGTTAAAAAATTTTAATAGAGTGGCGGCGATGTGGGGGGGCCTCGGTTTAGGGGTACATAGGTATTTTATGGGTGTTAATGTACTTTAGAGCACAGTAGTTAAGAGCTTTATAAACCGGCGTTAGCCCAGAAAGCTCTTAACTACTGACTTTTTTCTGCGGCTGGAGTTTTGTCGTTAGATTTCTAACGCTCACTTCAGCCAAGACTCTAAATACCGGCGTTAAAAAGATCCCATTGAGAAGATAGGATACGCAAATGGCGTAGGGGGATCTGCGGTATGGAAAAGTTGCGGCTGGAAAGTGAGCGTTAGACCCTTTCCTGACTGACTCCAAATACCAGCGGGCGGCCAAAACCAGCGTTAGGAGCCTCTAACGCTGGTTTTGATGGCTACCGCCCAACTCTAAATCTAGCCGTAAGTTTGTTACACTAAATATATATTTTACTATAAATCAATGTTATTGTGCAAACTCTACTCACATATCCAGGTGTTTGGAATTTGATACGGCTTTACAATTATGATAAATAAATAATAATAACGTCCTTTTTTTCAATGAAATTAGCAAGCCATGTTTTATGTCAAAGTCATTCAATCAAGATAGCTAAGCTTCTGATGGGAAGTTGCTATCAAATCCTAAGGATCTAAGGTATCAATTCTTTAGCCCTTCGTGAACATTAAAATCCCCACCACATAATCACTACTGCTTTTCCTTATATTTAACAATTTAAAGCCTATTTAAGATGTTTTATCAACAGACTTGTTCACGCTAACCTGTTATAAACCTTTTGGATTTCTTTGTCATTTTGCTTTTAAACTGATTTTCTAAATAATATATGTTAGCTCATATCAGACACTCATATTTTGCAATTTTATATAGACATCTACAAAGCAATCTTTTGATAAAGCTGGAATGATGAGGCAATAATAAACCACAATCCATGATATTTGCATTTACTATACCATTAAGTTTCTACTGTAAAATATGCCTCTGTAATAATCTGGTTATTTTCTCATTCTGTTCATGTTTATTTTCCGATTGCCTTATAAAAAGATACATGAATCTGAATGTTTCACAATATATTATAAACATATTATGAGTAAAAAGGTTTGACCCAGTTGTTGGTTCATTGATTTTTTTCATAGATACTTTTATGTACTTAAATTTACTATATGTTTGGAAACTGGCTTTTTGTGTAATACTTTAAAATTATTTTTATAAACACTGTTTTAATTCACCTTTTGGCATAGAAGGCTAATACAATTATAAAAATTTGATGCTATTAGGAATTTCTAGGATACAGTATATAAAAATACAATATGGACAATGTCAACACTATGGGGCCTATTTATGAAAGGCCTGTCGGACATGATCCAGCATTGCGGCTCATGTGGGACAGACATTGCTGAATGCGGAGGGCAATACGCTCTCTGCATTCAGCATTGCACCAGCAGCTCTTGTGAACTGCTGGTGCAACGCTGCCCCCTGCAGATTTGCGGCCGCTAGCAGGGGGTGTCAATCAACCCAATCGTATTTGATCGGGTTGAATTGTGGTGATGTCTGTCCGCATCTTCAGAGCAGGCGGACAGGTTATGGAGCAACGGTCTTTAGACCACTGCTTCATAACTGGTGTTTCTGGCGAGCCTGAAGGCTCGCCAGAAACACGGGGCTTCAAGCTCCATACAGAGCTTGATAGATAGGCCCCTATTTCTTTTCATAAGGTGTGAAAAGGCTTTACCTACCATTTTCTATGGTGATCTATAGATTTACCTTTATAGCTTAGTGGGCCTATTTATATTTTTCTGAAATTCATTTTGTACTCATATAAGCAATATTGTTTGCTTAAGGAATCTTTCAAGAATATGTAGAAACGCCAACCTCAGATGACCAGTATTCAACTGGACAGTCCAGTATTTTAGTAGGCTGTCCAATAAAATCTTCCCTTAAAATCTTCGCTGATTGGAATAGCCAATAGAATGCGAGCTCAAACCTATTGGCTGATTTCTTTGGGGCAATGCCCCGCAAAAGGCCTTTTTAAGGGCCATTGGCAGTTTAGTGTAGGCTAAGCTTTTTGTTTTGTTTTTGGGGGGGGGGGGGTTATTTTGATAGGGCTATTAAATTAGGAGTAATTCATTTTTATTTTTGATCATTTCTTTTTTTACTTTGTGTAATTTAGTGTTTATTTTTTTTTAATTTAGATAATTGTATTTTGTTAATTTAATTTATTTAATTTTATTGTAATGTTAGGTTTTAGTGTAAGGCAGGTTAGGTTTAATTTTACAGGTAAGTTTGTATTTATTTTAAAGGGACAGTCAAGTCCAAAAAAACCTTTCATGTTTTAAATAGGGCATGCCATTTTAAACAACTTCCCAATTTACTTTTATCACCAATTTTGCTTTGTTCCTTTGGTATTCTTAGTTGAAAGCTAAAACTAGGAGGATCATATGCTAATTTCTTAGACCTTGAAGACTGCCTCTAATCTGAATACATTTTGACCACTAGAGGGCATTAGTTCACATGTTTCATATAGATAACATTGAGCTCATGCACGTAAAGTGACCTAGGACTGAGCACTGATTGGCTAAACTGCATGTCTGTCAAAAGAACTGAAATAAGGGGGCAGTCAGCAGAAGCTTAGATACAAGGTAATCACAGAGGTAAAAAATATATTAATATAACTGTGTTGGTTATGCAAAACTGGGGAATGGGTAATAAAGGGATTATCTTTCTTTTTAAACAACAAAAATTCTGGTGTTGACTGTCCCTTTAACTAGGTAGCTAGTAAATAGTTAATAACTATTTACTAACTAGTCTACCTAGTTGTGAAATAAAAATAAAACCTAAGCTAGCTACAATGTAACTATTAGTTATATTGTAGCTAGCTTAGGGTTTATTTTACAGGTAAGTAAGTATTTAGTTTTAAATAGGAATTAGTTATTAATAGTAAGTTTTATTTAGAATTATTTTAATTATGTTTAAGTTATCGGGTGTTAGGATTAGGGTTATGTTAGGGTTAGGTTTAGGGGTTAATAGGTTTATTATAGCGGCGGAGTGGGTGGTCGGCAGATTAGGGGTTAATAATATTTCAACAGTGTATGCGATGCGGGAGGGCGGCGGTTTAGGGGTTAATAATTTTATTATAGCAGCGACAATGTCGGGGAGCGGTGGAATAGGGGTTAATACATTTTTTAAGTGGCGGCGATGTCCGTAGCGGCAGATTAGGGGTTAATTATTTTATTATTTGCGATGTGGGAGGGTCTCGGTTTAGGGGTTAATAGGTAGTTTATGGGCGTTTACTGTTTAGTTTAGTTATGAGTTTTATGCTACAGCTTTGTAACAGAAAAATCATAACTACTGACTTTAGATGGCGGTAAGAATCATGATGGTATAGGCTGTACCTCTCACTTTTTGGCCTCCCAGGCAAAACTCGTAATACCGCGCTATGGAAGTCCCATTAAAAAAGGACTTTTTTAAAAGTGCGGTACTGATGTTGCGTGACCACAAAAAAAGTGTGCGGTACACCTATACCTACAAGACTTGTAATACCGGCGTTAGGGAAAAAGCAGCATTATACTCATAATGCAAAACTCGTAATCTGGCTGATTGTGTTCAGTATGATGTCGTATTGTATACATTTTTATCATCATCATTCACACAGATCTAAAGTTTCTCAAATCGTCCAACTTAATCAGATCAAGATCATAGGTTGAACATTGATCCTCTAGTGCAGGGGTATCAAACTCAATGTATCTGGGGGCCACTGACCAAGTGTCCTGCACTCATGGGGGCCGCTTGAACTGAGTAAGTGCTATATATACTAGGAATTGGAAGTGACATTTACCCAAGTAGTAGTGCATACACAGATGTCTATATTTATCTTGTGAGTGCCAAGTGAAGTGATCATTCTGGAACTGTATAAAAATGTCAAAAGTGTAATTTATTTAAGCAGTGCATGGTGGGAAGTCTACACTGGACTCTTGTCTTTATATTTATCTTTTGAGTGCCTATAAAGAACATAAACTAGTTACACCTTTAAGAACTCCTAAAAAAATTGACAGCCCAAATGAATGGTTTACCTTAAACAATGCAGGGTCACATGAAACTATCTTGGGGGCCGACTATAGCCCCAGGGCCTGTACTTTGAGACCACTGCTCTAGTGTGTCCAATAACATTAGCCTATGTAAATTAAAGTTTAAAGTAATATATTTTAACATTTTGTTACAGTTTGGGCAATTGCTTATGTTTTAATTCTATTTCTATGTATATATTGTATGTATGTATGAACATATTTATGTATGGGTATATAATAATAACGAGCCTTCTATTTACTGTGCCCTGTTCTCAGGAAATGGTAAATACAAGGGATTCCATGAATTATTCATTTTGGTCCAATAATTCATTTTGGTCAAATAATTCAAATTTCGTCCAATTAGGATCAAGTTAATATTAGCAGATGGGACATTGTTTTAAATATATAGAAGAGATATACAGCCAGATTACGAGTTTTGAGCACTATAGGGAAATTAACGACCGCAGCATTTTCGGCGGTATTTCACTCCCTATAGCGTTGGTATTACGAGTTTAAAAAAAGCCGGCATTTGCGGGTGATATGGCAGCGTTGAGCTCCATACCGCACACAAATACCAGCACAACTTTGAGCTGCTGTTACGTGCTCATGCACGATTTCTCCATAGACAACAATGGGGAGAGTCGGCTAAAAAAAAAAGCCTAACACCTGCAATCACGGAGCGTAAAGCTTCGTAACGCTGCCCCATTGATGTCTATGGGGAACTTTTTTTATGTTTAAACCTAACACTCTAACATAAACCCCGAGTCTAAACACCCCTAAACTGCTGCCCCCAACATCGCTGCAACCTACAATTCTGTTATTAACCCCTATTCTGCTGCCCCCAATGTCGCTGCCACTATACTAAATCATCATCCAGGCGGGCAGAAGTCTTCATCCAGACGGCATCTTCTATCGCCATCCTTCCAGCGCGGAGCGGGTCCATCTTCAAGACATCCGGCACGGAGCATCCTCTTCATACGGTCCCAGCCGTACACTGAAGGTTCCCTGATCCATGATGGCATTCCTTGAATTCTGATTGGCTGATAGAATTCTATCAGCCAAAAGGAATTAAAGGGTAAAAAATCCTATTGGCTGATACAATCAGCCAATAGGATTGAGCTTTAATCCTATTGGCTGATCCAATCAGCCAATTGGATTAAGCTCACATTCTATTGGCTGATTGGATAAGGTACCTGTATCATGTATGTTTGTATAAGTGTATATTTGTATAAATGTAATTGTTATTGTGTTCTTGAAATATTTAGGCCTAAAGTATTGATTATTGTGTAATTTTAATGTTTTTGTTGTTGATCTAATAAATTACTGTGTATTTGGAAACCAACAATATTTTAAGATTCCTTATTAAATTTTGATTACTTATAATTTGTTTATCTATATATGTGTATTTATGCAATATTTACAAGAGTATACATGAAGGCTAGAACCTAGTCAATTTGACCTATTAATCCAATATAGAAATATCTAATCCCATAGTTATAAATTGTATATTGTAAACCCCTTTTTAGTTAAATAATAAGCCAGACTTCATATGGTTATATCTTGCATGGTCAAGAAGTACAAGTATATATTTCCAGATTAATTAGAATTGAATTGTTAATTCCTAAATGAGCCACAAAAAGCTGTATAGATAAACAGTTACATTTTGTGGACGTAGCCAAATTGCCACCTTGGGATGAAATAAAATAATATTGCATAAATATACATATAAATATATGCACTTTAAAGTTAACCCAAAGGAAACCATTAAAAGTCAGATTAAGGAGTTAAAATCCCTCAAATTAAATAATTAAAAACTTATCATTTAAAGGCACATAAAAGCCAAACTTTTTCTTTTATGATTCAGATAGATAATACAATTTTAAACTACTTTCCAATTTACTTCTATTTTCTTATTTGCTTCCTTCTCTTGTTATCCTTTGCTAAAAAGGTTTATCTAGGTAAGCTCAGGAGCAGCAAATAATCTAGGTTCTTGCTGCTGATTGGTGGCTGCATATATATATATATATATATACCGATTGTGATTGGTTCACCTATGTGTTCAGTTAGAAACCAGTAGTGCATTGCTGCTCCTTCAACAAATGATACCAAGAGAATGAAACAAATTAGATAATAGAAATAAATTAGAAAGTGGTTTCAAATTGTATTCTCTATCTGAATCATGAAAGAAAATTTTGGGTTTCATGTCCCTTTAAGGTTATAATTTTGAAGAACTTACAGTCTATAAAATTTTAATGATCACAAGCTCTGAGACTTGGGTGACATATATGTGCCCTTAAGCCCATTTTGACTCATGACATTTTTTTCATACATATTAATGTCTAATATGTTTAATTCATATGTGAGTGCTATTAAATCAATTAGAAATAGGAAAGCCATTAAGAGATTCTGGAAGACACAATTACAGTTTGGCAGCCAAAAAGGGCTGACATTTTACTTAGATATTGGAACAAGCCCAAATAATTTATATATCCTCTGAAAACAAAGACACTGGTCTATGGAAACTTTACGTATGACTAATAGCTTAATTATATTCTTTGAGGTAAAATACATAACTCACATGGTGTTCAAGGTATAGTCAATATACAGCATCTCATATGCTGATATAATACTTGCAGTGTCTTCACACAGTTTAGAGTTCCTTCAAATATCTTTTTATAAATTAAGCTCCATTTGTTAATTTATCTGAGCTTTGCAATTCTCAATAACAGTCTCAGTAATTAATTTGTCATATCAATGGCTCAAAAGACCATTAAGAAAAACAACAATGTATTTGCAAGAATCTGTAAAATGTCCTCATATGTAGAAGTAATATGCAAAATTGTAACAAATAGTGCACTAAACATGAAAACATGTATAACACCATGGAGGCAATCACAATATTGCACTTGTTATCAGTAGATTATGATTTCTCAGCTTCAGACAGTATTGTCCGTATTTTTTCCCCAGTGATCACAATCCTAAAAATGTTTCTGCTGTTAATTCCCCTCAAGCTTGAAATTGTTACCTCATGATAACAGCACAACATTATTATTTCTACTGTTAATTAGTAATTACATGATTTTCTTAACCAAAAATTAAATGGTCATGATTCTTAATAACAAACAATATTCTGATTTTGAAGGTTTAGAGATTACATTACAGGTTGAATGTCCTGTATGTATTTATCCATTTTTATAGTTTGTTGTAATGCTAATAGATTATATTTATAGGACGTGTGTTTGTTCAGTTATTCATTTTGCTAATTTTTATAAGTTTAAAAGTGCTTGTTATTATTTTTTTAACTGTAAATGATTAAGCAAGATGCATCTGCAAGTGCAAAACCAATGTTATGTTCAAAAAATATTTTGGGGTACTTGGTAATAATGTGGAAAAGTGTTGTCTGGTGATTTATCAATTCTTGATTAGCTGTGGAATTTGATAAATGAAAAATAGCCCTATAAGTATGTTGTTCATTACTGAGAATTTAAATTTTGATCAAAAGAACAGGAGTGACACATCTGACTTCAACTTCTTAACCTTGGAAGTGGCAGTGTTCAAACACCCCAAACTCACTCAAATTTGAGGTAATTGGCTGGTCACACGAGAGCAGGGGGTGGCACTGCACAAGAATTTCCTTGCACAATTTTAAATGTAGACAGCTTCCGTTGCCCACTTGCAATGATCACAGGCAGACAGGCTCCCAAGAAGAGAACCTTGTCCATCTGTGATTAGTAAATGTGGTCCTATATGTGTTCTTAACTTGTATCTTCATTTCTCCATAATAAGGCATTTACAGTATCTTCCTTGTCGCCTGTCTTTTTGTTTTGTCTAACCACTATCATTGACAGAATATCCCCAAGAATTAAGAAGTAGTAACTGTGGAATCCTGCTTGATTTTCAGTCCTTCAGATTGAATTGTGATACCTAGTTCATGGTTTTGTAAAGTCACTGCAGAGTTTTACTGGGAAATCTGTCTTTATCTGTTTCCTTCTATGGCTGCGTTCGGGCAGCGCTCCAAGCGAACTGGGACTCGCTTGGAGCGTTTTCTTAACACTTGCAAGTGAGAGGCTTCCAGCGTCCTGGAAAAGCTGGGACTTTTCAGAGCAAGCTCAGATGCTTGATAACATGGCAGCCTCCACACATGTGTTGCTCGTGGAGGCTGCCATGTTTTTATATATATAAAAGCATCTAGACCTGAGTTTCTATGGCAACAGACCACAGTACGGGAGATGTGTATTTACAAGAACTAAAACTCAATTTATTCAAAGTCAAAATAAACAGCGTGGAAAATGTTGTTTATTAGTTTTGTTGTAGACTGCAATATATATATATATATATATATATATATATATATATATATATATATATATATATGTGTGTGTGTGTATGTTGTAAACAAGCTACACACATGCTCAACCCTCTGCAGCCCATTGGCTGTTTATTAGCCCTATTTAGTAATAAATAGGGCTAATAAATAGCCAATGGGCTGCAGAAGGTTGAGCATGTGTGTAGCTTGTTTACAACATATATATATATATATATATGTGTATATATATATATATATATAGTTATTTATTACTGTTACCCTTGACGTGTGCAAGGAGGGGCTGTATAATACTACAAGGGAGCTTAAAATGTTCAAATGCGCAAAGTCCATTGTTGTGCAGCAGATCCCTTTGCGCAAGCTCCCTTGCTTGTGATGTCACCTAGCGTCACGTCATCACTGGAGTAGAAGTGCCTCCACTAGCTCCTGAGCGCTGCCCGAACGCGGCCCTCAATGGACAGGTTTGGCTGAGTTTAAACCACTAATAGTGTCACACTTGAAAAGTAAAAGTTTAAAACCCTTTAAGTTAAAATTGCACTATTAGAACATTAAAAATTAGGTAAAATCATTATTAGTTTGTATGATGTTGATGTTGTATGATGATATAGTTTTAGCTATATTTATATATATTTATATAAACCTGCTGTGGCTTAGGATGTGTACCCAGTCCAGTCTGTGAGTGCGGTCTATTCCTGTGTTTTGTATTTACATAGGGGAGGTTACAAAAGCCTGTGTCACCCTGGGAGCTTCCCAGTCGGTTTGTTTGGAAGTATGCATTGTGTGGGTTCTGGTTTTGGGTACCAGGAAGGGGGAGACCTTGTTGTGGTCCTGGGCTTGATCCTTTGGCGCCAAATATAACTGACTTCCCCCAGTTTTGCTTTTAAACATTACTGTGAATCTGCTGGCGAGTGCCAGGTTTTCTGTGTGTTGTGTTGATAATGTTTGTAATGCTTCCCTGCGGGCCTGCCACCCAGGCTGCCCTGGGGTTAACTGCCTGGGTTGCTGGGAACTTTGCAGCTGTCTGTCAGTGTTCAGGGCTGTGGAGTTTGCTGTGGCTTAAGATATGTAGAAAGTCAGTGTTATCCAGCAATCACGCCAATGGTGTAAGCTCCAGGGAGTAACTACCAACCTCCCATGTATCAATAAAAGAAATAAAGGATTGAAGCTCACCAATATGCCAAAAAGTAATTCACTTTATTGTAGAGACAGGCAGGGTCCAAATACCACAGTGGTATTTGGATCCTGCCTGTCTCTACAATAAAGTGAATTACTCTTTGGCATATTGGTGAGCTTCAATCTTTTATTTCTTTTATTGCTTAGGATATGTACCCAGCCAGTCTGTGAGTGCGGTCCGTTCCTGTTTTTATATATATATAATTTAATGGTGCTTTTCTTGGACAGTTTATTAATCATTTGTGTCTCTTTTGTTGTGGTTAGTCCCACAGCATTTTACATTAATTTCTGTGAATGCTACACAACAGATGCTACATAAATATACTTAAGCCTTTTTTATTGTTAGCACAAAATATTTTCTGAGGAAACAAAAAGTGATTTATGTTCCCTTGTGCTCTTTTTAAAAATGTCACAGTGGATTAGTGTATGCTGGATATTCTGAGCTACAGTCATTTTATATTACTTAGAATTTGCTTTTAAAGGTTTTAGCTAAGTTTACATCTTTTTGTTGAATAATATGTTGGGCACATTACTTTTTTCTATAATGTTTTAATGTTGAACAAAAAAAGTTATAACAAATTGACAAGACAGATTTCAAGCTTTAGCCACATTGTACTACTATGCTATAGGAATCACAGATGAAAGAAAAAGGTTCACTTTATTAAGTAGTAAGGAACCATCACACGACAGTTTAAGTAAAAATAAAGTCAATAAGTTGAAAGACTAGGTCTTACGCGTTTCGGCTAAATGCGACCTTAGTCATAGACCTTAGTCTTCCATCCTTAAACCATATATTTATAGGCTGAAAACAATAGCAATCACATATATTGCAGAACCACCCATTCTTAAAGTGACATAACATAATATCATATATGTCAAATTTTCAACACTCTTAAAAATTATAACCTTAAATTATACGTTTTTATTATTTAATTATTTTCTTTGAAGGATTTTAACTCCTTACTCTGATTTTTAATAGTTCCCTTTGGGTTAAATTTAAAGTGCATATATTTATATGTATATATGGAAATATATATGTATATCTATGCAATATTATTTTATTTCATCCCAAGGTGGCAATTTGGCTACGTCCACAAAATGTAACTGTTTATCTATACAGCTTTTTGTGGCTCATTTAGGAATTAACAATTCAATTCTAATTAATCTGGAAATATATACTTGTACTTCTTGACCATGCAAGATATAACCATATGAAGTCTGGCTTTTTATTTAACTAAAAAGGGGTTTACAATAAACAATTTATAACTATGGGATTAGATATTTCTATATTGGATTAATAGGTCAAATTGACTAGGTACTAGCCTTCATGTATACTCTTGTAAATATTGCATAAATACACATATAGATAAACAAATTATAAGTAACCAAAATTTAATAAGGAATCTTAAAATGCTGTTGGTTTCCAAATACACAATAATTTATTAGATCAACAACAAAAACATTAAAATTACACAATAATCAATACTTTAGGCCTAAATATTTCAAGAACACAATAACAATTACATTTACTTACAAGACAAATATACACTTATACAAACATACATGATACAGGTACCTTATTTAGATGGGGTTGTATGGGACAGTCTGGATGTCTCTGTGCTAGCTTTCTGTCTTCATGCCCCCCTCTCTTCTCCTATTCCTCTTCTTCTTACATAACTAACAATCACCTTGTTTTGCGCTAAACAGGATGTGAAACGAACGTAACAAAAGTTGCGTTATTTCACCCTCCATAGCACTGCCATTATGAGTTTCTGAAAAGCCTCCTTGTGAGTGCGATATGGTGGCGTTAAGCTCCATACCGAACAAAATCCAAGTGCTGCTTTGACGTGCTTGTGCACGCTTTACCCCATAGACATCAATGGGGAGAGAGTCTTAGAAGAAAACACCTGAAGTGCGGAATGTCGATCGCCGTAACGCAACACCATTGATGTCTATGGGGAAAAGAAAGTTACATTTAAACCTAACACCCTAACATAAACACCTAGTCTAAACACCCCTAATCTGGTGCCCCCGAGATTGCCGCCACTATAATAAAGTTATTAACCCCTAATCTGCCGCCTCCGACATTGCCAACACTAATAAAAGTTATTAGTTATAAAGCTACATCCTGCCGCAACCATCTACAAAATATTTCCAAAATTCGCCCTTTTCTGAGTGCTGACACCTCAAAGCAAATAATCCACTCCCTTGTTATCTCCCGACTTGACTACTGCAATAACCAACTCGCTGACCTTCCTCTTTCCCACCTCTCCCCCCTTCAATCCATCCTAAATGCCTCTGCCAGGCTGATCCACCTTTCCCATCGATCTGTATCTGCTGCACCTCTCTGTGAGTCCCTTCATTGGCTCCCCATTCACAGCAGAATTAAATTCAAAATTCTCACCCTTACATACAAAGCTCTCACCAACGCCGCTCCCCTCTACCTATCCTCTTTAATACACAAGTATACTCCAGCCTGTCCACTAAGATCCAACAATGACCTGCTCCTTGCATCCACAACTATCACCTCCTCTCATGCTAGACTGCAGGACTTCTGTCGTGCAGCACCTACCCTCTGGATTACTCTCCCTCGAGCTGTCAGGCTTTGCCCTAATCTTTCTTCCTTTAAATGTTTCCTGAAGACTTTTCTGTTCAGGGAAGCCTACCACCCAACTCAATAATAAATTAATTTCACTTACCTAACATTTCCCTCATCTAACTCTGTATTAACATCTTTCTCAATCTTGCAGTTCTCACCTCCTGTTTCTCAACCTCCTACCCTTCTAGATTGTAAGTTCCCACGGGAATAATGCTGTCAATCCCTCCTGTATGTGTTTGTAAATTTTTGTCCTGTCTCTTACAAGTCTTTTATTTTATTTAAATGAATTGTTTCTATGGACAGCGCTGCGGAATATGTTGGCGCTTTATAAATAAAGTATAATAATAATAATAATAATAATGAACCCCTATTCCGCCGCACCCGATATTGCCAACACTATAATAAAGTTATTAATCCCTAATCTGCCGCCCCTGACATTGCCACCACTAATAAAAGCTATTAACCCCTATTTCGCCTCTCCCTGACATCGCCGCCACTAAATAAAGTTATTAACCCCTAAACCACATCACAAAACACTATATTAAACTTAAAAGTTATTAACTCCTAAACCTAACACCCCCCTAACTTAAATTAAAATTACAATACAACTCTATTTAAATAAATAAAAACTTACCTGTGAAATAAGTATAGACCTAACATTAAACTATAAATTAACCTAACATAACTAATATAATAAATTAAAAAATACTACCAATTAAAATATCTAAATTACAAATTTAAAAATCCTAACACTACGAAAAAAATAAAAAAATCTAAATTACAACTTAAAAAAACAAATCCTACTAAAAATTTAAATAATCTAAGTTTACAAAAAATAATTAACACTAAAGTCACGAACCCCCCCCACTAAGATTACAAAAAAATAAACGAAATTATCAAAAATAAAAACAATTACACCTAATACCCCTATAAAAATAAAAAGCCCCCCCAAAATAAAATCACCTTATAGCCGACAATAAACTACCAATAGCCATTAAAAAGGCCTTTTGTAGGGCATTGCCCTAAAGAAATCAGCTCTTTTACCTGTAAAAAAATACAAAATCCTCCCAACAGTAAAACCCACCACCCAACCAACCGCCCAAAATAAAAAAAAACTAACTCTAAAAAAATCCTAAACTACTCATTGCCCCTAAAAGGGCATTTGTATGGGCATTGCCCCTAAAAGGGCATTTAGCTCTTTTGTATTGCCCTTAAAAGGGCATTCAGCTCTTTTTCAAAGCCCTAATCTAAAAAAAACCCCTAACACTAAACCCAGAAGATCTACTCACAGTTTCGGAAGACCGGACATCCATCTCCATCCAGGCGGCAAGGTCTTCATCCAGGCGGCGAGGTCTTCATCCATCCCGGGGGCATCTTCTATCTTCATCCCGGCGCTGTGGAGCATTCAAGTAGCCAATAGAATGAGAGGTACTGAAATCCTATTGGTTGTTCAAATCAGCCAATAGGATTTCAGTAGCTCTCATCCTATAGGCTGTTTTGAACAGCCAATAGGATTTCAGAAGCTCTCATCCTATTGGCTGATTTGAATTTGAAGAATCAAATCAGCCAATAGGAAAGCAAGGTACACCATTTTGAAACAGCTACCTTGCATTCAACTTCAGTGTATGGTGGCGACGGTATGAAGAGGACGCTCCGCTAAGGATGTCTTCGGCTTCCAGTATAGCTCCGCTCCACACCGCCGGGATGAAGATAGAAGACGCCCCCGGGATGGATGAAGATGTTGCCACCTGGATGAAGACCTTGCCGCCTGGATGGAGATGGATGTCCGGACTTAAGGAACCATGTGTAGATCTTCTGGGGTTAGTGTTTTATTTTTCATTTTTTCAGGTGTTTTATTTTAGATTAGGGCTTTGGGCTTTGAAAAAGAGCTGAATGCCCTGTTAAGAGCAATGCAAAATAGCTAAATGCCCTTTTAAGGGCAATGCCCATACAAATGCCCTCTTTAGGGGCAATGGGTAGCTTAGGTTTTTTTTAGAGTTAGGTTTTTTTATTTTGGGGGGTTGGTTAGGTGGTGGGTTTTAGTGTTGGGGGACTTTGTATTTTTTTAAAGGTAAAAGAGCTAATTTCTTTAGGGCAATGGTAGTTTATTGTAGGCTAGGGGGTGTTTTATTTTTTTTGGGGGGGGGCTTTTTTATTTTTATAGGGCTATTAGATTAGATGTAATTGTTTTTATTTTTGATAATTTTTTATTTTATTTTTTTAATCTTAGTGTTTTTTTTCATGATTATAATGTTTATTATTTTTTGGCAAACTTAGATTTTTTTATTTTTCCGTAGTGATAGGTTTTTTTAAATGTGTAATTTAGATATTTTAATTGGTAGTTTTTTTATTTTATTAGAATAGTTATGTTAGGTTAATTTATAGTTTAATGTTAGGTTTATAACATTTATTATTTCACAGGTAAGTTTTTATTTATTTTAATTTAAAGTTAGGGGGTGTTAGGTTTAAGGGTTAATAGTTTAATTTAGTTTTTTTTCGATGTGGGGGCCGGAGGTTTAGGGGTTTATTAAGTGGCGGAGATGTGGGAGGCCACATCCCTAATTCTATCCAGAATATCATCTAATGGGGTCTCAACCTGAAGAGCCTCCTCTAGAGCCTCAAACCAAAAAGCAGCTGCAGTAGTTACAGGAACAATGCACGCTATAGGTTGCAGAAGAAAACCCTGATGAATAAATGTTTTCTTTAGGAGACCCTCTAATTTTTTTATCCATAGGAACTTTGAAAGCACAACTGTCCTCAATAGGTATAGTTGTACGCTTAGCCAGGGTAGAAACAGCTCCCTCCACCTTAGGGACCGTCTGCCACGAATCCCGCATGGTGTCTGATATGGGGAACATTTTCTTAAAAGTAGGAGGGGGAGAGAACGGAATGCCTGGTCTATCCCATTCCTTAGTAATAATGTACGAAATCCTCTTAGGGACCGGAAAAACCTCACTGTAGGCAGGAACCTCTAGATATCTGTCCATTCTACACAATTTCTCTGGAACTACAATAGGGTCACAGTCGTCCAGAGTTGCTAAAACCTCCCTGAGCAATAAGCGGAGGTGTTCTAGTTTAAATGTAAAAGCCGTCATATCAGAGTCTGTCTGAGGGAACATTTTTCCTGAATCAGAAATCTCTCCCTCAGACAGCAAATCCCTCACGCCCAACTCAGAACATTGTGAGGGTACATCGGATATGGCTAATAAAGCGTCAGAGGGCTCAGCATTTACTCTCACACCAGACCTACTGCGCTTCCCCTGCAACCCAGGCAGCTTAGATAAAACCTCTGTGAGGGTAGTATTCATAACTGCGGCCATATCTTGCAGGGTGAAAGAATTAGACGCACTAGAAGTACTTGGCGTCGCTTGTGCGGGCGTTAATGGTTGTGATACTTGGGGAGAATTAGATGGCATAACCTGATTCTCTTCTAACTGAGAATCATCCTGCGACATACTTTTAGTAGCTAAAATATGTACTTTGCAATTTATTGCCCTTTCAGTGCATGAGGGACACATCTTAAGTGGGGGTTCCACAAAGGCTTCTAAACACATTGAACATTGGCGTTCCTCAATGTCAGACATGTTGTACAGGCTAGTAATGACCACAAACAAGCTTGAAAACACTTTAATTAGTGAAAAAATAACAATCTTAAAAAACGGTACTGCGCCTTTAAGAGAAAAAAAGCATACACGTTCTGCAAAACTGCCTTAAAATTCACCAATCCTTTCAATTTTTTTATATGATATATAAATAATGCAGCTGAGATTGCCCCACAAAGAAAGAAACCGGATCGTTAATAGGCCTAAATCCGGACAAAAACACAGCCTGCATCTTGCCACAGCCCTGCTGTGGCGCCTACCTGCCCTCAGGGGTTGGAAAAATGGAGTTAAAGCATCGATTTGGCCCAACACTTCCACAAGGGCCCACTGGAGTTGGAGCTTGCTGCTTGATCTGCAAAAACAACTGCGCAACTGAGGTCCCCGCCCATCTCACTCAATGTTTTTACAGCCTAAAGGAACCGCATCAGAGCGGTTCCAAACTAGCCATGTGGGTTCAAAAACCCAAACCAGAAGCCAAGTGTACCCTCAATAAAGTCACAGACAAAAACGTTATTGAAATAAACTCTTTCAGTTCCCAAAAACGTTATCAGCACTCCCAGTTCACAAAACGTTTGCCCACAAACATACTCAGTGTCAACCATTTTTTTTATAAACCCCTTATGCAAGCTTAGTAATACCCCATCTATATCTTCTAGGATTACTGCTTACCCTCACCCTCATGGGGATACTGTCAGCCAATTCTGAAATACCACAGTCTCTCCAGAAAAAAATGACTGAACATACCTCACTGCTTATAGCATGAAAGGGTTCCTCACACTGAAGTTTCTTGTACTCCTCAGCCATTCTGTGGGAACTGCTCTGGATCTTAGTGACAAATGCTAAGATCATCAGCCTCCAGGCAGAAGTCTTCATCCATCTGCTGCCTGAGAGTTAATAGTATACACCGGTACCATTTTAAAATAAAAACTCTTGCTTTAAGAAATAAAAAACTAATATTTTATCACCTCTTTCACTTTACCCTTCCTAGTACTTAGAGTAGGCAAAGAGAATGACTGGGGGGTGGAGCTAAGGGGGGAGCTATATGGACAGCTCTGCTGTGGTGCTCTTTGCCACTTCCTGTTAGCAGGAGATAATATCCCACAAGTAATGGATGAATCCGTGGACTCGTCGTACCTTATAGGAGAAATGTTAATACTTGGTGGGTGTATAAGTTGGTACTTTACCCCTCTTCTTTTAGTAGATGTATTGTCCGGTCTGATCGTGGAACGCTACGGCCCCTGCAGCTCCTATACCGAGCTGTGCTCCAAACCGCAACCACATGTTAGATGGCGTCTGACGTCACGCCTAGTCCGTCGGCTCTTGTTAGCAGGGTGACAGTGCGTATAGATCAAACTGTCAGTTTCATCCACAGTTGTAACAAACGGATCTTTTACCAGAAACCAGTGTCATACACACAGGCCAGCACTGTACTGTAGTGGGGTATCCAATTCCTTCCACACTAAAGTCAGAATTGTTGAGAGAAATGTTATGCAATTGTTAACCCGGGTTAAATAGCACAAAGTCATAGGAAGTATATAGTAGATACTGAAGTGTTGCAATGCCACACAAACAAGCGACGCGTTTCGCCCTCCTCTGGGCTTTATCAGATTAGGGGTTAATAACTTTATTGAATAGTCGCAATGTGGGTGGGCGGCAGATTAGTGTCTAATAGGTTTAATTTAGGGTTTGCGATGTGGAAGGGTGGCGGTTTAGGGGGTTAATAGGTAGTTTATGGGTGTTAGTGTACTTTGTAACAGTTTAGTTATGAGTTTTGTGAAACATTTTTGTTACACAAAATCCATAACTACTGGCAGTATGGATCGTGTCGGTATAGGCTGTAACGCAAGTTTTTTAGCCTCACTGCACAACCTGTAATACTGGTGCTATGGAAATCCCATGCAAAAACATAATGTTTTTGAGTGCGGGATTGATGTCACGTTACAGGCTAAAATGCTTATGATATAGCGATACCGACACAACTCCCAATAGTGCGTTACTGTTTTTATTCTGATATTGTCTTTTTTCAGCATGAAAAGCCGCAACGCAAAACTCGTAATCTAGGTGAATATCTCTTTTATATATTTAAAACAATGTCCCATTTGCTAATATTAACTTGATCCTAATTGGACCAAATGTTCCCTCTCTAACCCTATTTGGAAACACTAACCTCATTGGTCTTAGCTTTGTTTACATGTAAATAGGGATTATTGCAGGGGCAGATATCTATTAATCACAGGGCCCGAAAAACAGGTCTGACTGTAAGGTCAGATGGCCTTTTGCTTATGGAGACAGTATCCACACCCTAATAGCCACATACAAGACTTCTATTTACATGTATACATTTTGTGGGTCTATTGAAAGGAAGAGAGTTTGTGAAATTAATAATTCATGGAATGCCTTGTATTTACCATTTGCTGAGAACAGGGCACAGTAAATAGAAGGCTCCTACAGTTTTCATGGCTAATTAATATGACAAGAATATTATATACCCATCAGGGGCGTATTATGGCCTAGGCCAACAAGGCTGTGGCCTAGGACAGCAGATTTGGGAGGGGCAGCACATCTGCCCTATTCTCTCTCTAAAAGCCATCACACAGTACAGAGAGCAATAAAGTGCAGGCTTTTACAGAGAAGACAAGGCATGTGCGCTTAATAAGGTCGCTCTTCACAGGCAGTGCTCTTTTAAACCGTTGCTTCATTAAGAGCTGTTGACATTTTTGCAGTGGAAGTGTTCTTGGTGAGAAACTTGCCCAGGGATATACTTACAAGGTGAGGCTGGAGGAGAATACCTTGTGCCGATATGCTGCCTCCCCTTGTCACCACCTTGTGGTGGGTCTGCGAGCGCAGTGCTTATTGAAGGTCTTAGTAACTAACAGACTGGATGCGTCTGTGCACTGCTTAGATCAGCTTGTGATGTCTAATCATAAACTCTCAGTGCTAATGTATGTTAGCTACTAATAGCTAGCTTTCTCTGCATTCATGTGATGTCTAATCATAAACTCTCAGTGCTAATGTATGTTAGCTACTAATAGCTAGCTTTCTCTGCATTCATGTGATGTCTAATCATAAACTCTCAGTGCTAATGTATGTTAGCTACTAATAGCTAGCTTTCTCTGCATTCATGTGATGTCTAATCATAAACTCTCAGTGCTAATGTATGTTAGCTACTAATAACTAGTTTTCTCTGCATTCAGAAACCCACAGAGTAAATAGTAAACGGACACTTAAAAAGTTTCATTACTTGAATGATGGTAATTACTGTATGTTGTTGCATGTGAAGGGCAGTGACTGTGAGTGTATTCTTCTTACCCTCCCTTCCTCTCTCCCTTCTTTCCCTTACCCATACGTTTTGTTTACACCTCACAGGAACCTGTTTACGTTTTTTTCCCCATTACTCAATACAACACATTTACATTATTAATTCCCTTCAACTTTTAAATGCTTGTTTGGATTCCTAAAGGCAAAGTCGGACTCGTAAGTTAAAATACAAAACATGAAAACAAACATTAAAATACATTTCACTCAAACTATAGGGACACTGTCTTCAGTTTAGGTAAATGGAAAAAGAGAAACTAAATTGTATTCATCACTAAAAACAAAATAACAAGAGTATTGCATTGTATTATATTGCAAAGAGTATTGCATCACTAAAAACAATAACAGTAAGACATTCTGTATTAACCTTTTAATCTGAGTAAAAAAAAAATTGTATCTAAAAACTGGCAAAACAAAATTACAGCGCTGCGGAATATGTTGGCGCTTTATAAATAAAGTATAATAATAATAATAGTAATAATGAACCCCTATTCCGCCGCACCCGATATTGCCAACACTATAATAAAGTTATTAATCCCTAATCTGCCGCCCCTGACATTGCCACCACTAATAAAAGCTATTAACCCCTATTTCGCCTCTCCCTGACATCGCCGCCACTAAATAAAGTTATTAACCCCTAAACCACATCACAAAACACTATATTAAACTTAAAAGTTATTAACTCCTAAACCTAACACCCCCCTAACTTAAATTAAAATTACAATACAACTCTATTTAAATAAATAAAAACTTACCTGTGAAATAAGTATAGACCTAACATTAAACTATAAATTAACCTAACATAACTAATATAATAAATTAAAAAATACTACCAATTAAAATATCTAAATTACAAATTTAAAAATCCTAACACTACGAAAAAAATAAAAAAATCTAAATTACAACTTAAAAAAACAAATCCTACTAAAAATTTAAATAATCTAAGTTTACAAAAAATAATTAACACTAAAGTCACGAACCCCCCCCCACTAAGATTACAAAAAAATAAACGAAATTATCAAAAATAAAAACAATTACACCTAATACCCCTATAAAAATAAAAAGCCCCCCCAAAATAAAATCACCTTATAGCCGACAATAAACTACCAATAGCCATTAAAAAGGCCTTTTGTAGGGCATTGCCCTAAAGAAATCAGCTCTTTTACCTGTAAAAAAATACAAAATCCTCCCAACAGTAAAACCCACCACCCAACCAACCGCCCAAAATAAAAAAAAACTAACTCTAAAAAAATCCTAAACTACTCATTGCCCCTAAAAGGGCATTTGTATGGGCATTGCCCCTAAAAGGGCATTTAGCTCTTTTGTATTGCCCTTAAAAGGGCATTCAGCTCTTTTTCAAAGCCCTAATCTAAAAAAAAACCCCTAACACTAAACCCAGAAGATCTACTCACAGTTTCGGAAGACCGGACATCCATCTCCATCCAGGCGGCAAGGTCTTCATCCAGGCGGCGAGGTCTTCATCCATCCCGGGGGCATCTTCTATCTTCATCCCGGCGCTGTGGAGCATTCAAGTAGCCAATAGAATGAGAGGTACTGAAATCCTATTGGTTGTTCAAATCAGCCAATAGGATTTCAGTAGCTCTCATCCTATAGGCTGTTTTGAACAGCCAATAGGATTTCAGAAGCTCTCATCCTATTGGCTGATTTGAATTTGAAGAATCAAATCAGCCAATAGGAAAGCAAGGTACACCATTTTGAAACAGCTACCTTGCATTCAACTTCAGTGTATGGTGGCGACGGTATGAAGAGGACGCTCCGCTAAGGATGTCTTCGGCTTCCAGTATAGCTCCGCTCCACACCGCCGGGATGAAGATAGAAGACGCCCCCGGGATGGATGAAGATGTTGCCACCTGGATGAAGACCTTGCCGCCTGGATGGAGATGGATGTCCGGACTTAAGGAACCATGTGTAGATCTTCTGGGGTTAGTGTTTTATTTTTCATTTTTTCAGGTGTTTTATTTTAGATTAGGGCTTTGGGCTTTGAAAAAGAGCTGAATGCCCTGTTAAGAGCAATGCAAAATAGCTAAATGCCCTTTTAAGGGCAATGCCCATACAAATGCCCTCTTTAGGGGCAATGGGTAGCTTAGGTTTTTTTTAGAGTTAGGTTTTTTTATTTTGGGGGGTTGGTTAGGTGGTGGGTTTTAGTGTTGGGGGACTTTGTATTTTTTTAAAGGTAAAAGAGCTAATTTCTTTAGGGCAATGGTAGTTTATTGTAGGCTAGGGGGTGTTTTATTTTTTTGGGGGGGGGGCTTTTTTATTTTTATAGGGCTATTAGATTAGATGTAATTGTTTTTATTTTTGATAATTTTTTATTTTATTTTTTTAATCTTAGTGTTTTTTTTCATGATTATAATGTTTATTATTTTTTGGCAAACTTAGATTTTTTTATTTTTCCGTAGTGATAGGTTTTTTTAAATGTGTAATTTAGATATTTTAATTGGTAGTTTTTTTATTTTATTAGAATAGTTATGTTAGGTTAATTTATAGTTTAATGTTAGGTTTATAACATTTATTATTTCACAGGTAAGTTTTTATTTATTTTAATTTAAAGTTAGGGGGTGTTAGGTTTAAGGGTTAATAGTTTAATTTAGTTTTTTTTCGATGTGGGGGCCGGAGGTTTAGGGGTTTATTAAGTGGCGGAGATGTGGGAGGCCACATCCCTAATTCTATCCAGAATATCATCTAATGGGGTCTCAACCTGAAGAGCCTCCTCTAGAGCCTCAAACCAAAAAGCAGCTGCAGTAGTTACAGGAACAATGCACGCTATAGGTTGCAGAAGAAAACCCTGATGAATAAATGTTTTCTTTAGGAGACCCTCTAATTTTTTTATCCATAGGAACTTTGAAAGCACAACTGTCCTCAATAGGTATAGTTGTACGCTTAGCCAGGGTAGAAACAGCTCCCTCCACCTTAGGGACCGTCTGCCACGAATCCCGCATGGTGTCTGATATGGGGAACATTTTCTTAAAAGTAGGAGGGGGAGAGAACGGAATGCCTGGTCTATCCCATTCCTTAGTAATAATGTACGAAATCCTCTTAGGGACCGGAAAAACCTCACTGTAGGCAGGAACCTCTAGATATCTGTCCATTCTACACAATTTCTCTGGAACTACAATAGGGTCACAGTCGTCCAGAGTTGCTAAAACCTCCCTGAGCAATAAGCGGAGGTGTTCTAGTTTAAATTTAAAAGCCGTCATATCAGAGTCTGTCTGAGGGAACATTTTTCCTGAATCAGAAATCTCTCCCTCAGACAGCAAATCCCTCACGCCCAACTCAGAACATTGTGAGGGTACATCGGATATGGCTAATAAAGCGTCAGAGGGCTCAGCATTTACTCTCACACCAGACCTACTGCGCTTCCCCTGCAACCCAGGCAGCTTAGATAAAACCTCTGTGAGGGTAGTATTCATAACTGCGGCCATATCTTGCAGGGTGAAAGAATTAGACGCACTAGAAGTACTTGGCGTCGCTTGTGCGGGCGTTAATGGTTGTGATACTTGGGGAGAATTAGATGGCATAACCTGATTCTCTTCTAACTGAGAATCATCCTGCGACATACTTTTAGTAGCTAAAATATGTACTTTGCAATTTATTGCCCTTTCAGTGCATGAGGGACACATCTTAAGTGGGGGTTCCACAAAGGCTTCTAAACACATTGAACATTGGCGTTCCTCAATGTCAGACATGTTGTACAGGCTAGTAATGACCACAAACAAGCTTGAAAACACTTTAATTAGTGAAAAAATAACAATCTTAAAAAACGGTACTGCGCCTTTAAGAGAAAAAAAGCATACACGTTCTGCAAAACTGCCTTAAAATTCACCAATCCTTTCAATTTTTTTATATGATATATAAATAATGCAGCTGAGATTGCCCCACAAAGAAAGAAACCGGATCGTTAATAGGCCTAAATCCGGACAAAAACACAGCCTGCATCTTGCCACAGCCCTGCTGTGGCGCCTACCTGCCCTCAGGGGTTGGAAAAATGGAGTTAAAGCATCGATTTGGCCCAACACTTCCACAAGGGCCCACTGGAGTTGGAGCTTGCTGCTTGATCTGCAAAAACAACTGCGCAACTGAGGTCCCCGCCCATCTCACTCAATGTTTTTACAGCCTAAAGGAACCGCATCAGAGCGGTTCCAAACTAGCCATGTGGGTTCAAAAACCCAAACCAGAAGCCAAGTGTACCCTCAATAAAGTCACAGACAAAAACGTTATTGAAATAAACTCTTTCAGTTCCCAAAAACGTTATCAGCACTCCCAGTTCACAAAACGTTTGCCCACAAACATACTCAGTGTCAACCATTTTTTTTATAAACCCCTTATGCAAGCTTAGTAATACCCCATCTATATCTTCTAGGATTACTGCTTACCCTCACCCTCATGGGGATACTGTCAGCCAATTCTGAAATACCACAGTCTCTCCAGAAAAAAATGACTGAACATACCTCACTGCTTATAGCATGAAAGGGTTCCTCACACTGAAGTTTCTTGTACTCCTCAGCCATTCTGTGGGAACTGCTCTGGATCTTAGTGACAAATGCTAAGATCATCAGCCTCCAGGCAGAAGTCTTCATCCATCTGCTGCCTGAGAGTTAATAGTATACACCGGTACCATTTTAAAATAAAAACTCTTGCTTTAAGAAATAAAAAACTAATATTTTATCACCTCTTTCACTTTACCCTTCCTAGTACTTAGAGTAGGCAAAGAGAATGACTGGGGGGTGGAGCTAAGGGGGGAGCTATATGGACAGCTCTGCTGTGGTGCTCTTTGCCACTTCCTGTTAGCAGGAGATAATATCCCACAAGTAATGGATGAATCCGTGGACTCGTCGTACCTTATAGGAGAAATGTTAATACTTGGTGGGTGTATAAGTTGGTACTTTACCCCTCTTCTTTTAGTAGATGTATTGTCCGGTCTGATCGTGGAACGCTACGGCCCCTGCAGCTCCTATACCGAGCTGTGCTCCAAACCGCAACCACATGTTAGATGGCGTCTGACGTCACGCCTAGTCCGTCGGCTCTTGTTAGCAGGGTGACAGTGCGTATAGATCAAACTGTCAGTTTCATCCACAGTTGTAACAAACGGATCTTTTACCAGAAACCAGTGTCATACACACAGGCCAGCACTGTACTGTAGTGGGGTATCCAATTCCTTCCACACTAAAGTCAGAATTGTTGAGAGAAATGTTATGCAATTGTTAACCCGGGTTAAATAGCACAAAGTCATAGGAAGTATATAGTAGATACTGAAGTGTTGCAATGCCACACAAACAAGCGACGCGTTTCGCCCTCCTCTGGGCTTTATCAGATTAGGGGTTAATAACTTTATTGAATAGTCGCAATGTGGGTGGGCGGCAGATTAGTGTCTAATAGGTTTAATTTAGGGTTTGCGATGTGGAAGGGTGGCGGTTTAGGGGGTTAATAGGTAGTTTATGGGTGTTAGTGTACTTTGTAACAGTTTAGTTATGAGTTTTGTGAAACATTTTTGTTACACAAAATCCATAACTACTGGCAGTATGGATCGTGTCGGTATAGGCTGTAACGCAAGTTTTTTAGCCTCACTGCACAACCTGTAATACTGGTGCTATGGAAATCCCATGCAAAAACATAATGTTTTTGAGTGCGGGATTGATGTCACGTTACAGGCTAAAAACATAATTTATGCTTACCTGATAAATTTATTTCTCTTGTAGTGTATCCAGTCCACGGATCATCCATTACTTATGGGATATTAACTCCTCCCCAACAGGAAGTGCAAGAGGATTCACCCAGCAGAGCTGCTATATAGCTCCTCCCCTAACTGCCATTACCAGTCATTCGACCGAAAACATGCAGAGAAAGGAAAACCATAGGGTACAGTGGTGACTGTAGTTTAATGGAAAAATTACCTGCCTTAAAGTGACAGGGCGGGCCGTGGACTGGATACACTACAAGAGAAATAAATTTATCAGGTAAGCATAAATTATGTTTTCTCTTGTTAAGTGTATCCAGTCCACGGATCATCCATTACTTATGGGATACCAATACCAAAGCTAAAGTACACGGATGACGGGAGGGACAGGCAGGCTCTTTATACGGAAGGAACCACTGCCTGAAGAACCTTTCTCCCAAAAACAGCCTCCGAAGAAGCAAAAGTGTCAAATTTGTAAAATTTGGAAAAAGTATGAAGAGAAGACCAAGTTGCAGCCTTGCAAATCTGTACAACAGAAGCCTCATTCTTAAAGGCCCAAGTGAAAGCCACAGCTCTAGTAGAATGTGCTGTAATTCTTTCAGGAGGCTGCTGTCAAGCAGTCTCATAGGCTAACCATATTATGCTACGAAGCCAAAAGGAGAGAGAGGTAGCCGAAGCTTTTTGACCTCTCCTCTGACCAGAATAAACGACAAACAGGGAAGACGTTTGTCGAAAATCCTTAGTTGCCTGTAGATAAAATTTCAGGGCATGGACTACATCTAGATTGTGTAGCAGACGTTCCTTTTTCGAAGAAGGATTAGGACACAAAGATGTAACCACAATCTCTTGATTGATATTCCTGTTAGTGACCACCTTAGGTAGGAACCCAGGTTTAGTACGCAGAACTACCTTGTCTGAATGAAAAATCAGATAAGGAGAATCACAATGTAAGGCAGATAACTCAGAGACTCTTCGAGCCGAGGAAATCGCCATTAAAAACAGAACTTTCCAAGATAACAACTTGATATCAATGGAATGAAGGGGTTCAAACGGAACCCCCTGTAAAACATTAAGAACTAAGTTCAAACTCCATGGTGGAGCAACAGTTTTAAACACAGGCTTGATCCTAGCTAAAGCCTGACAAAAAGCTTGAACGTCCGGAACTTCTGACAGACGTTTGTGTAAAAGAATGGACAGAGCTGAAATCTGTCCCTTTAAGGAACTAGCGGATAAACCCTTTTCTAAACCTTCTTGTAGAAAAGACAATATCCTCGGAATCCTAACCTTACTCCATGAGTAACTCTTGGATTCGCACCAGTATTTGCGCCATATCTTATGGTAAATCTTTCTGGTAACAGGCTTCCTAGCCTGTATTAAGGTATCAATAACTGACTCAGAAAAACCACGTTTTGATAAAATCAAGCGTTCAATTTTCAAGCAGTCAGCTTCAGAGAAATTAGATTTTGATGTTTGAAGGGACCCTGGATCAGAAGGTCCTGTTTCAGAGGTAGCGACCAAGGTGGACAGGATGACATGTCCACTAGATCTGCATACCAAGTCCTGCGTGGCCATGCAGGCGTTATTAGAATCACTGATGCTCTCTCCTGTTTGATTCTGGCAATCAATCGAGGAAGCATCGGGAAGGGTGGAAACACATAAGCCATCCCGAAGGTCCAAGGTGCTGTCAAAGCATCTATCAGAACCGCTCCCGGATCCCTGGATCTGGACCCGTAACGAGGAAGCTTGGCGTTCTGTCGAGACGCCATGAGATCTATCTCTGGTTTGCCCCAACGTCGAAGTATTTGGGCAAAGACCTCCGGATGAAGTTCCCACTCCCCCGGATGAAAAGTCTGACGACTTAAGAAATCCGCCTCCCAGTTCTCCACTCCCGGGATGTGGATTGCTGACAGGTGGCAAGAGTGAGACTCTGCCCAGCGAATTATCTTTGATACTTCCATCATTGCTAGGGAGCTTCTTGTCCCTCCCTGATGGTTGATGTAAGCTACAGTCGTGATGTTGTCCGACTGAAACCTGATGAACCCCCGAGTTGTTAACTGGGGCCAAGCCAGAAGGGCATTGAGAACTGCTCTCAATTCCAGAATGTTTATTGGTAGGAGACTCTCCTCCTGATTCCATTGTCCCTGAGCCTTCAGAGAATTCCAGACAGCGCCCCAACCTAGTAGGCTGGCGTCTGTTGTTACAATTGTCCAGTCCGGCCTGCTGAATGGCATCCCCCTGGACAGATGTGGCCGAGAAAGCCACCATAGAAGAGAATTTCTGGTCTCTTGATCCAGATTCAGAGTAGGGGACAAGTCTGAGTAATCCCCATTCCACTGACTTAGCATGCACAATTGCAGCGGTCTGAGATGTAGACGTGCAAAGGGTACTATGTCCATTGCTGCTACCATTAAGCCGATCACCTCCATGCATTGAGCTACTGACGGGTGTTGAATGGAATGAAGGACACGGCATGCATTTTGAAGCTTTGTTAACCTGTCTTCTGTCAGGTAAATCTTCATTTCTACAGAATCTATAAGAGTCCCCAAGAAGGGAACTCTTGTGAGTGGAAAGAGAGAACTCTTCTTTTCGTTCACCTTCCATCCATGCGACCTTAGAAATGCCAGTACTAACTCTGTATGAGACTTGGCAGTTTGAAAGCTTGAAGCTTGTATCAGAATGTCGTCTAGGTACGGAGCTACCGCAATTCCTCGCGGTCTTAGTACCGCCAGAAGAGCACACAGAACCTTTGTGAAGATTCTCGGAGCCGTAGCCAATCCGAATGGAAGAGCTACAAACTGGTAATGCCTGTCTAGAAAGGCAAACCTTAGATACCGGTAATGATCTTTGTGAATCGGTATGTGAAGGTAAGCATCCTTTAAATCCACTGTGGTCATGTACTGACCCTTTTGGATCATGGGTAAAATTGTCCGAATAGTTTCCATTTTGAACGATGGAACTCTTAGGAATTTGTTTAGGATCTTTAAATCCAAGATTGGCCTGAAAGTTCCCTCTTTTTTGGGAACCACAAACAGATTTGAGTAAAACCCTTGTCCTTGTTCCGACCGCGGAACCGGATGGATCACTCCCATTAATAAAAGATCTTGTATGCAGCGTAGAAACGCCTCTTTCTTTATTTGGTTTGTTGACAACCTTGACAGATGAAATCTCCCTCTTGGGGGAGAGAATTTGAAGTCTAGAAGGTATCCCTGAGATATGATCTCTAACGCCCAGGGATCCTGGACATCTCTTGCCCAAGCCTGGGCGAAGAGAGAAAGTCTGCCCCCCACTAGATCCGTTCCCGGATCGGGGGCCCTCGATTCATGCTGTCTTAGGGGCAGCAGCAGGTTTCCTGGCCTGCTTGCCCTTGTTCCAGGACTGGTTAGGTCTCCAGCCTTGTCTGTAGCGAGCAACAGCTCCTTCCTGTTTTGGTGCAGAGGAAGTTGATGCTGCTCCTGCTTTGAAATTACGAAAGGAACGAAAATTAGACTGTCTAGCCTTAGGTTTGGCTCTGTCTTGAGGCAGGGCATGGCCTTTACCTCCTGTAATGTCAGCGATAATTTCTTTCAACCCGGGCCCGAATAAGGTCTGCCCTTTGAAAGGTATATTAAGCAATTTAGATTTAGAAGTAACGTCAGCTGACCAGGATTTTAGCCACAGTGCTCTGCGTGCCTGAATGGCGAATCCGGAATTCTTAGCCGTAAGTTTAGTTAAATGTACTACGGCATCTGAAATAAATGAGTTAGCTAACTTAAGGGCTTTAAGCTTGTGTGTAATCTCATCTAATGGAGCTGATTCAAGTGTCTCTTCCAGAGACTCAAACCAAAATGCTGCTGCAGCCGTGACAGGCGCAATGCATGCAAGAGGTTGCAATATAAAACCTTGTTGAACAAACATTTTCTTAAGGTAACCCTCTAACTTTTTATCCATTGGATCTGAAAAGGCACAGCTATCCTCCACCGGGATAGTGGTACGCTTAGCTAAAGTAGAAACTGCTCCCTCCACCTTAGGGACCGTTTGCCATAAGTCCCGTGTGGTGGCGTCTATTGGAAACATCTTTCTAAATATCGGAGGGGGTGAGAACGGCACACCGGGTCTATCCCACTCCTTAGTAACAATTTCAGTAAGTCTCTTAGGTATAGGAAAAACGTCAGTACTCGCCGGTACCCGCAAAATATTTATCCAACCTACACATTTTCTCTGGTATTGCAACTGTGTTACAATCATTCAGAGCCGCTAACACCTCCCCTAGTAATACACAGAGGTTTTCCAGCTTAAATTTAAAATTTGAAATATCTGAATCCAGTTTGTTTGGATCAGAACCGTCACCCGCAGAATGAAGCTCTCCGTCCTCATGTTCTGCAAATTGTGACGCAGTGTCTGACATGGCCCTAATATTATCAGCGCACTCTGTTCTCACCCCAGAGTGATCACGCTTACCTCTTAGTTCTGGTAATTTAGCCAAAACTTCAGTCATAACAGTAGCCATATCCTGTAATGTGATTTGTAATGGCCGCCCAGCTGTACTCGGCGCTACAATATCACGCACCTCCCTCTGAGCGGGAGATGTAGGTACTGACACGTGAGGCGAGTTAGTCGGCATAACTCTCCCCTCGTTGTTTGGTGAAATTTGTTCAATTTGTACAGATTGATTTTTATTTAAAGTAGCATCAATACAGTTAGTACATAAATTTCTATTGGGCTCCACTTTGGCATTGCAACAAATGACACAGGTATCATCTTCTGAATCAGACATGTTTAACACACTAGCAAATAAACTTGCAACTTGGAAATACAATTCAAATAGAATAATATTAAAACGTACTGTGCCTTTAAGAAGTACAGAAGATCTATGACAGTTAAAAATTAATAAATTGAAACAGTTATAGCCTCAATCCTTGTAAACAACACAACTTTAGCAAAGGTTTAATCCCATTAGCAAAGATAACAATTTCTGAAAGCAGGAAACAAATTACAGAATAAAAGTTTTTATTTCAGTCAAACTATAATTCTCACAGCTCTGCTGAGAGAAATTACCTCCCTCAAAATAAGTTTTGAAGACCCCTGAGCTCTGTAGAGATGAACCAGATCATGCAGGGAATACAATGAGTTGCTGACTGAAATATTTGATGCATAGTAAAAGCGCCCCTCCCCCACACACACAGCAGTGAGGGAGAACAGAAACTGACAGAAAAAACAGATTTAAGCAACTGCCAAGTGGAAAAATGGTGCCCAAACATTTATTCACTCAGTACCTCAGCAAATGAAAACGATTTTACATTCCAGCAAAAACGTTAAACATAATCTCTAGTTATTAAACAGCTTTATGTCTTTCTTACAGTGTAATTCTAGTGAAGTACCATTCTCCCAGAATACTGAAGTGTAAAGTATACATACATGACATTATATCGGTATGGCAGGATTTTCTCATCAATTCCATTGTCAGAAAATAAAAACTGCTACATACCTCTATGCAGATTCATCTGCCCGCTGTCCCCTGATCTGAAGTTTACCTCACTCCTCAGATGGCCGAGAACAGCAATATGATCTTAACTACTCCGGCTAAAATCATAGCAAAACTCTGGTAGATTCTTCCTCAAACTCTGCCAGAGAGGTAATAACACACTCCGGTGCTATTTTAAAATAACAAACTTTTGATTGAAGATATAAAACTAAGTATAATCACCATAGTCCTCTCACACGACCTATCTAGTTGCTGGGTGCAAGAGAATGACTGGTAATGGCAGTTAGGGGAGGAGCTATATAGCAGCTCTGCTGGGTGAATCCTCTTGCACTTCCTGTTGGGGAGGAGTTAATATCCCATAAGTAATGGATGATCCGTGGACTGGATACACTTAACAAGAGAAATGCTTATGATATAGCGATACCGACACAACTCCCAATAGTGCGTTACTGTTTTTATTCTGATATTGTCTTTTTTCAGCATGAAAAGCCGCAACGCAAAACTCGTAATCTAGGTGAATATCTCTTTTATATATTTAAAACAATGTCCCATTTGCTAATATTAACTTGATCCTAATTGGACCAAATGTTCCCTCTCTAACCCTATTTGGAAACACTAACCTCATTGGTCTTAGCTTTGTTTACATGTAAATAGGGATTATTGCAGGGGCAGATATCTATTAATCACAGGGCCCGAAAAACAGGTCTGACTGTAAGGTCAGATGGCCTTTTGCTTATGGAGACAGTATCCACACCCTAATAGCCACATACAAGACTTCTATTTACATGTATACATTTTGTGGGTCTATTGAAAGGAAGAGAGTTTGTGAAATTAATAATTCATGGAATGCCTTGTATTTACCATTTGCTGAGAACAGGGCACAGTAAATAGAAGGCTCCTACAGTTTTCATGGCTAATTAATATGACAAGAATATTATATACCCATCAGGGGCGTATTATGGCCTAGGCCAACAAGGCTGTGGCCTAGGACAGCAGATTTGGGAGGGGCAGCACATCTGCCCTATTCTCTCTCTAAAAGCCATCACACAGTACAGAGAGCAATAAAGTGCAGGCTTTTACAGAGAAGACAAGGCATGTGCGCTTAATAAGGTCGCTCTTCACAGGCAGTGCTCTTTTAAACCGTTGCTTCATTAAGAGCTGTTGACATTTTTGCAGTGGAAGTGTTCTTGGTGAGAAACTTGCCCAGGGATATACTTACAAGGTGAGGCTGGAGGAGAATACCTTGTGCCGATATGCTGCCTCCCCTTGTCACCACCTTGTGGTGGGTCTGCGAGCGCAGTGCTTATTGAAGGTCTTAGTAACTAACAGACTGGATGCGTCTGTGCACTGCTTAGATCAGCTTGTGATGTCTAATCATAAACTCTCAGTGCTAATGTATGTTAGCTACTAATAGCTAGCTTTCTCTGCATTCATGTGATGTCTAATCATAAACTCTCAGTGCTAATGTATGTTAGCTACTAATAGCTAGCTTTCTCTGCATTCATGTGATGTCTAATCATAAACTCTCAGTGCTAATGTATGTTAGCTACTAATAGCTAGCTTTCTCTGCATTCATGTGATGTCTAATCATAAACTCTCAGTGCTAATGTATGTTAGCTACTAATAACTAGTTTTCTCTGCATTCAGAAACCCACAGAGTAAATAGTAAACGGACACTTAAAAAGTTTCATTACTTGAATGATGGTAATTACTGTATGTTGTTGCATGTGAAGGGCAGTGACTGTGAGTGTATTCTTCTTACCCTCCCTTCCTCTCTCCCTTCTTTCCCTTACCCATACGTTTTGTTTACACCTCACAGGAACCTGTTTACGTTTTTTTCCCCATTACTCAATACAACACATTTACATTATTAATTCCCTTCAACTTTTAAATGCTTGTTTGGATTCCTAAAGGCAAAGTCGGACTCGTAAGTTAAAATACAAAACATGAAAACAAACATTAAAATACATTTCACTCAAACTATAGGGACACTGTCTTCAGTTTAGGTAAATGGAAAAAGAGAAACTAAATTGTATTCATCACTAAAAACAAAATAACAAGAGTATTGCATTGTATTATATTGCAAAGAGTATTGCATCACTAAAAACAGTAACAGTAAGACATTCTGTATTAACCTTTTAATCTGAGTAAAAAAAAAATTGTATCTAAAAACTGGCAAAACAAAATTTAGTTGAATGATATAAGAGGTTTTCAGATGAATGCTCCTAAAAGATAACACCAAAATCTTTTCAGTTCCCTCAGCTTTAATTAGTAAACTGTTTTTGAGGATTCAGCAGTTTCTTATTCTGCATATTATAAATGATACACCTTTAGTGTAGATGAAACATGACTTCATTGTTGCAGAAACTAAACAACTTTCATAGCATTATTTATCTTTGTCAGATGAAAGGATAGGCACAGACAAAGGCTGTTGTGGACATATTCCAAAGTACAGACCTTAGTGAAGGACACCAAGGTACATTTGAAATTAAAAACATTATTTTATAGTGCTTGGTGTTATTATATTGATGCAGATATCACTGATCCTATAACCAGCCCTCCTCTGGCTATACCCATGAGCCAGTGTCACTACTGTGTCATTATATAGCGCTCGGTGTTATTATACTGATGCAGATATCACTGATCCTATAACCAGCCCTCCTCTGGCTATACCCATGAGCCAATGTCACTACTGTGTCTTTGTATAGTGCTTGGTGTTATTATACTGATGCAGATATCACTGATCCTATAACCAGCCCTCCTCTGGCTATACCCATGAGCCAGTGTCACTACTGTGTCTTTGTATAGTGCTTGGTGTTATTATACTGATGCAGATATCACTGATCCTATAACCAGCCCTCCTCTGGCTATACCCATGAGCCAATGTCACTACTGTGTCTTTGTATAGTGCTTGGTGTTATTATACTGATGCAGATATCACTGATCCTATAACCAGCACTCCTCTGGCTATACCCATGTGCCAGTATCACCACTGTGTCATTATATAGTGCTGGGTGTTATTATACTGATGCAGATATCACTGATCCTATAACCAGCCTTCCTCTGGCTATACCCATGTGCCAGTGTCACTACTGTGTCATTATATAGTGCTGGGTGTTATTATACTGATGCAGATACCACTGATCCTATAACCAGCCCTCCTCTGGCTATACCCATGTGCCAGTGTCACTACTGTGTCTTTGTATAGTGCTGGGTGCTATTAAACAGATGCAGATACCACTGACCCTATAACCAGCCCTCCTCTGGCTATACCCATGAGCCAGTGTCAATACTGTGTCTTTGTATAGTGCTTGGTGTTATTATACTGATGCAGATATCACTGATCCTATAACCAGCACTCCTCTGGCTATACCCATGTGCCAGTATCACCACTGTGTCATTATATAGTGCTGGGTGTTATTATACTGATGCAGATATCACTGATCCTATAACCAGCCTTCCTCTGGCTATACCCATGTGCCAGTGTCACTACTGTGTCATTATATAGTGCTGGGTGTTATTATACTGATGCAGATACCACTGATCCTATAACCAGCCCTCCTCTGGCTATACCCATGTGCCAGTGTCACTACTGTGTCTTTGTATAGTGCTGGGTGCTATTAAACAGATGCAGATACCACTGACCCTATAACCAGCCCTCCTCTGGCTATACCCATGAGCCAGTGTCAATACTGTGTCTTTGTATAGTGCGTGGTGTTATTATACTGATGCAGATACCACTGACCCTATAACCAGCCCTCCTCTGGCTATACCCATGAGCCAGTGTCAATACTGTGTCTTTGTATAGTGCGTGGTGTTATTATACTGATGCAGATACCACTGATTCTATAACCAGCCCTACTCTGGCTATACGCATGAGCCAGTGTCACTACTGTGTCATTATATAGCGCTGGGTGTTATTATACTGATGCAGATACCACTGATTCTATAACCAGCCCTCCTCTGGCTATACCCATGAGCCAGTGTCACTACTGTGTCATTATATAGCGCTGGGTGTTATTATACTGATGCAGATACCACTGATTCTATAACCAGCCCTCCTCTGGCTATACCCATGAGCCAGTGTCACTACTGTGTCTTTGTATAGTGCTGGGTGTTATTATACTGATGCAGATACCACTGATTCTATAACCAGCCCTCCACTGGCTATACGCATGAGCCAGTGTCACTACTGTGTCATTATATAGCGCTGGGTGTTATTATACTGATGCAGATACCACTGATTCTATAACCAGCCCTCCTCTGGCTATACCCATGAGCCAGTGTCACTACTGTGTCTTTGTATAGTGCTGGGTGTTATTATACTGATGCAGATACCACTGATTCTATAACCAGCCCTCCTCTGGCTATACGCATGAGCCAGTGTCACTACTGTGTCAATAATATATAGTGCTGGGTGTTATTATACTGATGCAGACACCACTGATTCTATAACCAGCCCTCCTCTGGCTATACCCATGAGCCAGTGTCAATACTGTGTCTTTGTATAGTGCGTGGTGTTATTATACTGATGCAGATACCACTGACCCTATAACCAGCCCTCCTCTGGCTATACCCATGAGCCAGTGTCAATACTGTGTCTTTGTATAGTGCGTGGTGTTATTATACTGATGCAGATACCACTGATTCTATAACCAGCCCTACTCTGGCTATACGCATGAGCCAGTGTCACTACTGTGTCATTATATAGCGCTGGGTGTTATTATACTGATGCAGATACCACTGATTCTATAACCAGCCCTCCTCTGGCTATACCCATGAGCCAGTGTCACTACTGTGTCATTATATAGCGCTGGGTGTTATTATACTGATGCAGATACCACTGATTCTATAACCAGCCCTCCTCTGGCTATACCCATGAGCCAGTGTCACTACTGTGTCTTTGTATAGTGCTGGGTGTTATTATACTGATGCAGATACCACTGATTCTATAACCAGCCCTCCACTGGCTATACGCATGAGCCAGTGTCACTACTGTGTCATTATATAGCGCTGGGTGTTATTATACTGATGCAGATACCACTGATTCTATAACCAGCCCTCCTCTGGCTATACCCATGAGCCAGTGTCACTACTGTGTCTTTGTATAGTGCTGGGTGTTATTATACTGATGCAGATACCACTGATTCTATAACCAGCCCTCCTCTGGCTATACGCATGAGCCAGTGTCACTACTGTGTCAATAATATATAGTGCTGGGTGTTATTATACTGATGCAGACACCACTGATTCTATAACCAGCCCTCCTCTGGCTATACCCATGAGCCAGTATCACCACTGTGTCTTTGTATAGTGCTTGGTGTTATTATACTGATGCAGATACCACGGATCCTATAACCAGCCCTCCTCTGGCTATACCCATGTGCCAGTGTCACTACTGTGTCATTATATAGTGCTGGGTGTTATTATACTGATGCAGATACCACTGACCCTATAACCAGCCCTCCTCTGGTTATACCCATGTGCCAGTGTCACTACTGTGTCATTATATAGTGCTGGGTGTTATTATACTGATGCAGATAACACTGATTCTATAACCAGCCCTCCTCTGGCTATACCCATGTGCCAGTGTCACTACTGTGTCATTATATAGTGCTGGGTGTTATTATACTGATGCAGATACCACTGATTCTATAACCAGCCCTCCTCTGGCTATACCCATGAGCCAGTGTCACTACTGTGTCTTTGTATAGTGCTGGGTGTTATTATACTGATGCAGATACCACTGATTCTATAACCAGCCCTCCACTGGCTATACGCATGAGCCAGTGTCACTACTGTGTCATTATATAGCGCTGGGTGTTATTATACTGATGCAGATACCACTGATTCTATAACCAGCCCTCCTCTGGCTATACCCATGAGCCAGTGTCACTACTGTGTCTTTGTATAGTGCTGGGTGTTATTATACTGATGCAGATACCACTGATTCTATAACCAGCCCTCCTCTGGCTATACGCATGAGCCAGTGTCACTACTGTGTCTTTGTATAGTGCTGGGTGTTATTATACTGATGCAGATACCACTGATTCTATAACCAGCCCTCCTCTGGCTATACCCATGAGCCAGTATCACCACTGTGTCTTTGTATAGTGCTTGGTGTTATTATACTGATGCAGATACCACGGATCCTATAACCAGTCCTTGTCTGGCTATACGCATGTGCCAGTGTCACTACTGTGTCATTATATAGCACTGGGTGTTATTATACTAATGCAGTTACTACTGATCCTATAACCAGCCCTCCTCTGGCTATACCCATGAGCCAGTGTCACTACTGTGTCATTATATAGTGCTGGGTGTTATTATACTGATGCAGATACCACTGATCCTATAACCAGTCCTCCTCTGGCTATACCCATGTGCCAGTGTCACTACTGTGTCATTATATAGTGCTGGGTGTTATTATACTGATGCAGATACCACTGACCCTATAACCAGCCCTCCTCTGGTTATACCCATGTGCCAGTGTCACTACTGTGTCATTATATAGTGCTGGGTGTTATTATACTGATGCAGATAACACTGATTCTATAACCAGCCCTCCTCTGGCTATACCCATGTGCCAGTGTCACTACTGTGTCATTATATAGTGCTGGGTGTTATTATACTGATGCAGATAACACTGATTCTATAACCAGCCCTCCTCTGGCTATACCCATGTGCCAGTGTCACTACTGTGTCATTATATAGTGCTGGGTGTTATTATACTCATGCAGATACCACTGACCCTATAACCAGCCCTTGTCTGGCTATATGCATGGGCCAGTGTCACTACTGTGTCTTTGTATAGAGCTGGGAGTTATTATACAGATGCAGATACACATCCAGTATTTCACTCAGGCTTTATTTATTCCATAACATCACCCAATATTGCTAGCAGTCTCCTGACACTGTTATACAGCAGAACTTATGGTCACTACACTTCTGAAGCAGCACTTATGGTCACTACACTGTTCTGTAGCAGCACATATGGTCACTACACTGTAACACTGTTCTGCAGCAGCACTTATGGTCACTACACTGTAATACAGCAGCACTTATGGTCACTACACTGTTCTGCAGCAGCACTTATGGTCACTACACTGTTCTGCAGCAGCACTTATGGCCACTACACTGTAATACAGCAGCACTTATGGTCACTACACTGTTCTGTAGCAGCACTTATGGTCACTACACTGTTCTGCAGCAGCACTTATGGTCACTACACTGTAATACAGCAGCACTTATGATCACTACACTTCTGCAGCAGCAATTATGGTCACTACACTGTAATACAGCAGCTCTTATGGTCACTACACTTCTGCAGAAGCACTTATGGTCACTATACTGTTCTGCAGCAGCACTTTTGGTCACTACACTGTAATACAGCAGCACTTATGGTCACTACACTGTTCTGCAGCAGCACTTATGGTCACTACACTGTAATACAGCAGCACTTATGATCACTACACTTCTGCAGCAGCAATTATGGTCACTACACTGTAATACAGCAGCACTTATGGTCACTACACTTCTGCAGCAGCACTTATGGTCACTACACTGTTCTGCAGCAGCACTTATGGTCACTACACTGTAATACAGCAGCACTTATGGTCACTACACTTCTGCAGCAGCACTTATGGTCACTACACTGTTCTGCAGCAGCACTTATGTTCACTACACTGTAATACAGCAGCACTTATGGTCACTACACTGTTCTGCAGCAGCACTTATGGTCACTACACTGTAATACAGCAGCACTTATGGTCACTACACTGTAATACAGCAGCACTTATGGTCACTACACTGTTCTGCAGCAGCACTTATGGTCACTACACTGTAATACAGCAGCACTTATGGTCACTACACTGTAATACAGCAGCACTTATGATCACTACACTTCTGAAGCAGCACTTATGGTCACTACACTGTTCTGTAGCAGCACTTATGGTCACTACACTGTAACACTGTTCTGCAGCAGCACTTATGGTCACTACACTGTTCTGCAGCAGCACTTATGGTCACTACACTGTAATACAGCAGCACTTATGGTCACTACACTGTTCTGCAGCAGCACTTATGGTCACTACACTTCTGCAGAAGCACTTATGGTCACTACACTGTAATACAGCAGCACTTATGGTCACTACACTGTAATACAGCAGCACTTATGGTCACTACACTTCTGCAGAAGCACTTATGGTCATTACACTGTAATACAGCAGCACTTATGGTCACTACACTGTTCTGCAGCACTTATGGTCACTACACTGTAATACAGCAGCACTTATGGTCACTACACTGTAATACAGCAGCACTTATGGTCACTACACTGTTCTGCAGCACTTATGGTCGCTACACTGTAATACAGCAGCACTTATGGTCACTACACTTCTGCAGAAGCACTTATGGTCACTACACTGTAATACAGCAGCTCTTATGGTCACTACACTTCTGCAGAAGCACTTATGGTCACTACACTGTAATACAGCAGCACTTATGGTCACTTCACTGTAATACAGCAGCACTTATGATCACTACACTTCTGCAGCAGCAATTATGGCCACTACACTGTAATACAGCAGCACTTATGGTCACTACACTTCTGCAGCAGCACTTATGGTCACTACACTGTTCTGCAGCATCACTTATGGTCACCACACTGTAATACAGCAGCACTTATGGTCACTACACTGTTCTGCAGCAGCACTTATGGCCACTACACTGTAATACAGCAGCACTTATGGTCACTACACTGTAATACAGCAGCACTTATGGTCACTACACTTCTGCAGCAGCACTTATGGTCACTACACTGTTCTGCAGCAGCACTTATGGTCACTACACTGTAACACTGTTCTGCAGCAGCACTTATGGTCACTACACTGTTCTGCAGCAGCACTTATGGTCACTACACTGTAATACAGCAGCACTTATGGTCACTACACTTCTGCAGCAGCACTTATGTTCACTACACTGTAATACAGCAGCACTTATGGTCACTACACTGTTCTGCAGCAGCACTTATGGTCACTATACTGTTCTGCAGCAGCACTTATGGTCACTACACTGTAATACAGCAGCACTTATAGTCACTACACTGTTCTGTAGCAGCACTTATGGTCACTACACTGTTCTGCAGCAGCACTTATGGTCACTACACTGTAATACAGCAGCACTTATGGTCACTACACTTCTGCAGCAGCACTTATGGTCACTACACTGTAACACTGTTCTGCAGCAGCACTTATGGTCACTACACTGTAATACAGCAGCACTTATGGTCACTACACTGTAATACAGCAGCACTTATGGTCACTACACTGTTCTGCAGCAGCACTTATGGTCACTACACTGTAATACAGCAGCACTTATGGTCACTACATTGTTCTGCAGCAGCACTTATGGTCACTACACTGTAATACAGCAGCACTTATGGTCACTTCACTGTAATACAGCAGCACTTATGATCACTACACTTCTGCAGCAGCAATTATGGCCACTACACTGTAATACAGCAGCACTTATGGTCACTACACTTCTGCAGCAGCACTTATGGTCACTACACTGTAATACAGCAGCACTTATGGTCACTACACTGTAATACAGCAGCACTTATGGTCACTACACTGTTCTGCAGCACTTATGGTCACTACACTGTAATACAGCAGCACTTATGGTCACTACACTTCTGCAGAAGCACTTATGGTCACTACACTGTAATACAGCAGCTCTTATGGTCACTACACTTCTGCAGAAGCACTTATGGTCACTACACTGTAATACAGCAGCACTTATGGTCACTTCACTGTAATACAGCAGCACTTATGATCACTACACTTCTGCAGCAGCAATTATGGCCACTACACTGTAATACAGCAGCACTTATGGTCACTACACTTCTGCAGCAGCACTTATGGTCACTACACTGTTCTGCAGCATCACTTATGGTCACCACACTGTAATACAGCAGCACTTATGGTCACTACACTGTTCTGCAGCAGCACTTATGGCCACTACACTGTAATACAGCAGCACTTATGGTCACTACACTGTAATACAGCAGCACTTATGGTCGCTACACTTCTGCAGCAGCACTTATGGTCACTACACTGTTCTGCAGCAGCACTTATGGTCACTACACTGTAACACTGTTCTGCAGCAGCACTTATGGTCACTACACTGTTCTGCAGCAGCACTTATGGTCACTACACTGTAATACAGCAGCACTTATGGTCACTACACTTCTGCAGCAGCACTTATGTTCAATACACTGTAATACAGCAGCACTTATGGTCACTACACTGTTCTGCAGCAGCACTTATGGTCACTATACTGTTCTGCAGCAGCACTTATGGTCACTACACTGTAATACAGCAGCACTTATAGTCACTACACTGTTCTGTAGCAGCACTTATGGTCACTACACTGTTCTGCAGCAGCACTTATGGTCACTACACTGTAATACAGCAGCACTTATGGTCACTACACTTCTGCAGCAGCACTTATGGTCACTACACTGTAACACTGTTCTGCAGCAGCACTTATGGTCACTACACTGTAATACAGCAGCACTTATGGTCACTACACTGTAATACAGCAGCACTTATGGTCACTACACTGTTCTGCAGCAGCACTTATGGTCACTACACTGTAATACAGCAGCACTTATGGTCACTACATTGTTCTGCAGCAGCACTTATGGTCACTACACTGTAATACAGCAGCACTTATGGTCACTACATTGTTCTGCAGCAGCACTTATGGTCACTACACTGTAATACAGCAGCACTTATGGTCACTACACTGTAATACAGCAGCACTTATGGTCACTACATTGTAATACAGCAGCACTTATGGTCACTACACTGTAATACAGCAGCACTTATGGTCACTACACTTCTGCAGCAGCACTTATGGTCACTACACTGTTCTGCAGCAGCACTTATGGTCACTACACTGTTCTGCAGCAGCACTTATGGTCACTACACTGTAATACAGCAGCACTTATGGTCACTACACTTCTGCAGAAGCACTTATGGTCACTACACTGTAATACAGCAGCACTTATGGTCACTACACTGTAATACAGCAGCACTTATGGCCACTACACTTCTGCAGCAGCACTTATGGTCACTACACTGTTCTGCAGCAGCACTTATGGTCACTACACTGTAACACTGTTCTGCAGCAGCACTTATGGTCACTACACTATAATACAGCAGCACTTATGGTCACTACACTGTTCTGCAGCAGCACTTATGGTCACTACACTGTAACACTGTTCTGCAGCAGCACTTATGTTCACTACACTGTAATGCAGCAGCACTTATGGTCACTACACTGTAACACAGCAGCACTTATGGTCACTACATTGTTCTGCAGCAGCACTTATGGTCACTACACTGTTCTGCAGCAGCACTTATGGTCACTACACTGTTCTGCAGCAGCACTTATGGTCACTACACTTCTGCAGAAGCACTTATGGTCACTATACTGTTCTGCAGCAGCACTTATGGTCACTACACTGTAATACAGCAGCACTTATGGTCACTACACTGTTCTGCAGCAGCAATTATGGTCACTACACTGTTATACAGCAGAACTTATGGTCACTACACTGTTCTGCAGCAGCACTTATGGTCACTATACTGTAATACAGCAGCACTTATGGTCACTACACTGTTTTGCAGCAGCACTTTTTTGCTTCAGAGACACATGCAAATAAAAATGCCATTTAACTCATATGTGTCAAATGTTCTTGTTATTCTCAACAAGTTGTTAGCAAATTAGACAGTTAAGAATACATGAGATGCTTTTAGATATTTTAAATGTATATAAGAATTAATATGAAGCTAACTTTATTTAGTATTAATATAAACAAAGAAATATATTTTGTTTAAATGTATTTGCTATCACTGTAGTTAAATATTATGCAGATTTATTTCATATAGTAAAAACTACACTTTATGCAGTAAATTCTATCTGTTTAACAGAAAAATGCATTGTAGAACTTACATTAACAATTTTATGAACTTCAGAAATTATAGTGTAGCTTTAATGTTTAAAGGCTGCAGTATTCAAATAAAAAGTCACTTTAGGGATATTGAAACCTCTTAGGGAAATGTAGCTAAATTTTAAAGGTCATCAAATTTTAATAATAAAATTATGTATTCAGGGCTTAAAGGGACACTGAACCCAATTTTTTTCTTTTGTGATTCAGATAGAGCATGCAATTTTAAGCAACTTTCTAATTTACTCCTATTATCAATTTTTCTTCGTTCAATTGCTATCTTTATTTGAAAACGAAGGCATCTAAACTTCTTTTTTTGGTTCAGTACTCTGGACAGCACTTTTTTATTGGTGGATTAATTTATTCACCAATTAGCAAGAACAACCCAGGTTGTTCACCAAAAATGGGCCGGCATCTAAACTTACATTCTTGCATTTCAAATAAAGATACCAAGAGACTGAAGAAAATTTGATACTTGGAGTAAATTAGAAAGTTGTTTAAAATTGCATGATCTATCTGAATCATTAAAGAAAAAATTTGGGTTCAGTGTCCCTTTAACTGGGGCTAAAAATAGGTTTGGATATTTTAAGTCAGAGTAGCCCCCATTTATTATTTAACCATACACCCAAACTGAAAAGTTTGTAGTACCATTCAGTCACTGTATCTTGCATATTAGTACTGATTGGCATTTAATAGTAAACATTTGAAATAAAATAAAAATATATCAGCTATTAAAGTTTGCATATAAATAACTTGTTACTGATCAGCAATTGCCATCAAACACAGACATCTGCAGGTATCCATACGCACACACAAATACACCCCTGACATCCACAGACACATACAAACAGATACCTGCTGACATTAGCAGGCACGAGCAGATATGTTTATGTACCACATGTGTATGCACACATATACATATATACACAAGCACCATCAGACATATGTTCATACAAACATGTATTCACACGCACGTATGCACACAAAAATAAAACAAAAAGGGCTTGATTACAAGTGGAGCGCTAATTTATTACGAGCCCACAAATGGGCAAATTCTCCCGTTTGCAGTCGTGCGATAAATAAACAGCCATTACAAGAAGAAGTTTCGGCACTTATACTGCACTCTCACCTCACTACCTGTCCCCTTGACCCTATCTTCTCACAGCTACTCCCCTCTCTCTCTTCTACCCTTACCCCTATACTCACACACATTTTCAACCTCTCCCTCAACACCGGTATATTTCCCTCATCTCTGAAACATGCACTGGTCACACATATCCTCAAAAAACCTTCTCTTGATTAAACCTCCCCATCCAACTACTGCCCTATTTCCCTACTCCCTCTTGCCTCAAAGCTTCCCAAAAAGCTAGTATATGCACGCCTATCCCATTTCCTTACATTAAACTCCCTCCTCGACCCACTTCAATCTGGATTTTGTTCCCATCACTCCACAGAGACAGCAATTGTTAAGGTTACCAATGACCTAGTTACAGCAAAATCAAAAGGCCACTTCTTTCTGCTTATCCTCCTTAATCTGTCCGCAGCCTTTGATACTGTTGACCACCCTCTTTTGCTCCAAACCCTCCAATCCTTTGGCATTTGTGAAACAGCCCTCTCGTGGTTCTCTTCTACCTGTCAAACCGTACCTTTAGTGTAGCCTTCTCTGGGGCCTCCTATGCCCAACACCACTTTCTGTTGGGGTAACGCCAGGCTCTGTCCTCTGTCCCCTTTTCTTCTCAATCTACATGTCATCATTAGGTTCCCTAATAAAGTCCCATGGGTTCCAATATCATTTGTATGCAGACGACACTCAAATCTACTTCTCTGCACCAGACCTATCTCCTTCCTTGCTAACCCTGTGTCACTAACTGTCTTTCTCACATCTCTTCCTGGATGTCCTCTCACTACCTCAAGCTAAATCTCTCCAAAACTGAGCTCCTTATTTTCCCGCTTTCTTCCAAAATCTCCACCCCCAATCCCTCTATAACTGTCGACAACTCCATCATTACCCCTACCCCGCATGTCCGATGTCTTGGGGTCACACTTGACTCAGATCTTTCTTTCACTCCTCACATTTAGTCCTTGGCTAAATCCTGCCACTTCCACCTTAAAAACATCTCTAAAATTAGACATTTCCTTACACAAGACACAACTAAGATTTGAATCCACTCTCTCATCCTTTCCCGCCTCGATTACTGCAACTCTGTCCTCTCTAGTCTCCCCAGCTGCCGCCTAGCTCCTTTACAATCCATAATGAATGCCTCTGCCAGGCTCATCTTCCTTACACGTCACTCTTCATCTGCTGCATCTCTCTGCCAATCCCTTCACTGGCTTCCTCTTGCCTCCAGGATTAAACACAAAATTCTCACTCTGACATACAAAGTTCTCAACTGCACTGCTGCCCCCTATATCTTAGACTCTTCAGACTCGCCAGAAACACAAGTTATGAAGCTGCTCCATAACCCTGTCCGCCAGCTCTGAGCAGGCGGACAAGAATCGCTGGAAATCAACCCGATCGAGTACGATCAGGTTGATTGACAGCTCCCTGCTGGCGGTTGATTGGCCGTGAGTCAGCAGGGGGCGGCGTTGCACCAGCAGCTCTTGTGAGCTGCTGGTGCAATGTTAAATGCGGAGAGCGTATTGCTCTCTGCATTTAGGGAGGTCTTGCGGACCTGATCTGCACTGTTGGATCAGGTCCGCAAGACCTTTGATAAATAGGGGCTCTTGTCTCCAGATACTCTCCCTCCCGTCCCCTTCGCTCTGCTCATGACCTCCTACTCTCTCTCTTGTTACTTCCTCACACTCCCGTTTACAGGACTTCTCTAGACTGGCTCCTATCTTGTGGAACTCTCTGCCTCACTCCACAAGACTCTTCCCTAGTTTTGAAAACTTCAAGCGCTCCCTAAAGACTCTACTGTTCAGGGATGCATACAACCTACGCTAACCTTTCTTTATACCATTTCCTCTCCTCCATGGCTATCCCCTTAGCATGCAAGCCTATGAGCCATGCTGTTTGTTTGTAGATCACCTTCTTTAGAGCTGACTACAACAGTGTGACTCTTGGCAGGGCCCTCTACCCGTCTGACCCCTATAAATGTTTCCTTGTATTCCGCCTATGTTTAAAGCACTGCAGAATCTTTTGGCTCTCTACAAATAACCAATAATAGTAATAATGAGCTTGCGGTAGCAATTAGAGCTCAAAACATTAGCCAGAGAGCAGATCAGGGTCTTTGAGGTTTTTTTTATGCAAAAAAAATGTGTAATGCTTTTTTAAAAATAAAATATAGTAGCATTTTTTTATTAAAAAAAATAACTGCACTAGGCAGTTTTTGTTGAATAAAATTGGTGGCTGTGGGGTGTTAGAAATATTTTTTTACTGAAAAGTGTCTTTACATTGCTGTCTTAGGCCTAGATTTGGAGTTCGGCGGTAAAAGGGCTGTTAACGCTCCGCGGGTTTTTTTCTGGCCGCACCATAAATTTAACTCTGGTATCGAGAGTTCAAACAAATGCTGCGTTAGGCTCCAAAAAAGGAGCGTAGAGCATTTTTACCGCAAAAGCAACTCTCGATACCAGAGTTGCTTACGGACGCGGCCGGCATCAAAAACGTGCTCGTGCACGATTCTCCCATAGGAAACAATGGGGCAGTTTGAGCTGAAAAAAAACCTAACACCTGCAAAAAAGCAGCGTTCAGCTCTTAACGCAGCCCCATTGTTTCCTATGGGGAAACACTTCCTACGTCTGCACCTAACACTCTAACATGTACCCCGAGTCTAAACACCCCTAACCTTACACTTATTAACCCCTAATCTGCCGCCCCCCGCTATCGCTGACCCCTGCATTACACTTTTAACCCCTAATCTGCCGCTCCGTAAACCGCCGCCACCTACGTTATCCCTATGTACCCCTAATCTGCTGCCCTAACATCGCCGACCCCTATGTTATATTTATTAACCCCTAATCTGCCCCCCACAACGTCGCCGACACCTGCCTACACTTATTAACCCCTAATCTGCCGAGCGGACCTGAGCGCTACTATAATAAAGTTATTAACCCCTAATCCGCCTCACTAACCCTATCATAAATAGTATTAACCCCTAATCTGCCCTCCCTAACATCGCCGACACCTACCTTCAATTATTAACCCCTAATCTGCCGACCGGAGCTCACCGCTATTCTAATAAATGTATTAACCCCTAAAGCTAAGTCTAACCCTAACACTAACACCCCCCTAAGTTAAATATAATTTTTATCTAACGAAATAAATTAACTCTTATTAAATAAATGATTCCTATTTAAAGCTAAATACTTACCTGTAAAATAAATCCTAATATAGCTACAATATAAATTATAATTATATTATAGCTATTTTAGGATTAATATTTATTTTACAGGCAACTTTGTAATTATTTTAACCAGGTACAATAGCTATTAAATAGTTAAGAACTATTTAATAGTTACCTAGTTAAAATAATAACAAATTTACCTGTAAAATAAATCCTAACCTAAGATATAATTAAACCTAACACTACCCTATCAATAAAATAATTAAATAAACTACCTACAATTACCTACAATTAACCTAACACTACACTATCAATAAATTAATTAAACACAATTGCTACAAATAAATACAATTAAATAAACTATCTAAAGTACAAAAAATAAAAAAGAACTAAGTTACAGAAAATAATAAAATATTTACAAACATAAGAAAAATATTACAACAATTTTAAACTAATTACACCTACTCTAAGCCCCCTAATAAAATAACAAAGCCCCCCAAAATAAAAAATTCCCTACCCTATTCTAAAATACAAATATTACAAGCTCTTTTACCTTACCAGCCCTGAACAGGGCCCTTTGCGGGGCATGCCCCAAGAATTTCAGCTCTTTTGCCTGTAAAAAAAAACATACAATACCCCCCCCCCAACATTACAACCCACCACCCACATACCCCTAATCTAACCCAAACCCCCCTTAAATAAACCTAACACTAATCCCCTGAAGATCTTCCTACCTTGTCTTCACCATACCAGGTTCACCGATCCGTCCTGGCTCCAAGATCTTCATCCAACCCAAGCGGGGGTTGGCGATCCATAATCCGGTGCTCCAAAGTCTTCCTCCTATCCGGCAAGAAGAGGACATCCGGACCGGCAAACATCTTCTCCAAGCGGCATCTTCTATCTTCTTCCATCCGATGACGACCGGCTCCATCTTGAAGACCTCCAGCGCGGATCCATCCTCTTCTTCCGACGACTAGACGACGAATGACGGTTCCTTTAAGGGACGTCATCCAAGATGGCGTCCCTCGAATTCCGATTGGCTGATAGGATTCTATCAGCCAATCGGAATTAAGGTAGGAATTTTCTGATTGGCTGATGGAATCAGCCAATCAGAATATAGTTCAATCCGATTGGCTGATCCAATCAGCCAATCAGATTGAGCTCGCATTCTATTGGCTGTTCCGATCAGCCAATAGAATGCGAGCTCAATCTGATTGGCTGATTGGATCAGCCAATCGGATTGAACTATATTCTGATTGGCTGATTCCATCAGCCAATCAGAAAATTCCTACCTTAATTCCGATTGGCTGATAGAATCCTATCAGCCAATCGGAATTCGAGGGACGCCATCTTGGATGACGTCCCTTAAAGGAACCGTCATTCGTCGTCTAGTCGTCGGAAGAAGAGGATGGATCCGCGCTGGAGGTCTTCAAGATGGAGCCGGTCGTCATCGGATGGAAGAAGATAGAAGATGCCGCTTGGAGAAGATGTTTGCCGGTCCGGATGTCCTCTTCTTGCCAGATAGGAGGAAGACTTTGGAGCACCGGATTATGGATCGCCAACCCCCGCTTGGGTTGGATGAAGATCTTGGAGCCAGGACGGATCGGTGAACCTGGTATGGTGAAGACAAGGTAGGAAGATCTTCAGGGGATTAGTGTTAGGTTTATTTAAGGGGGGTTTGGGTTAGATTAGGGGTATGTGGGTGGTGTTTTGTAATGTTGGGGGGGGGGTATTGTATGTTTTTTTTTACAGGCAAAAGAGCTGAAATTCTTGGGGCATGCCCCGCAAAGGGCCCTGTTCAGGGCTGGTAAGGTAAAAGAGCTTGTAATATTTGTATTTTAGAATAGGGTAGGGAATTTTTTATTTTGGGGGGCTTTGTTATTTTATTAGGGGGCTTAGAGTAGGTGTAATTAGTTTAAAATTGTTGTAATATTTTTCTTATGTTTGTAAATATTTTATTATTTTCTGTAACTTAGTTCTTTTTTATTTTTTGTACTTTAGATAGTTTATTTAATTGTATTTATTTGTAGCAATTGTGTTTAATTAATTTATTGATAGTGTAGTGTTAGGTTAATTGTAGGTAATTGTAGGTAGTTTATTTAATTATTTTATTGATAGGGTAGTGTTAGGTTTAATTATATCTTAGGTTAGGATTTATTTTACAGGTAAATTTGTTATTATTTTAACTAGGTAACTATTAAATAGTTCTTAACTATTTAATAGCTATTGTACCTGGTTAAAATAATTACAAAGTTGCCTGTAAAATAAATATTAATCCTAAAATAGCTATAATATAATTATAATTTATATTGTAGCTATATTAGGATTTATTTTACAGGTAAGTATTTAGCTTTAAATAGGAATCATTTATTTAATAAGAGTTAATTTATTTCGTTAGATAAAAATTATATTTAACTTAGGGGGGTGTTAGTGTTAGGGTTAGACTTAGCTTTAGGGGTTAATACATTTATTAGAATAGCGGTGAGCTCCGGTCGGCAGATTAGGGGTTAATAATTGAAGGTAGGTGTCGGCGATGTTAGGGAGGGCAGATTAGGGGTTAATACTATTTATGATAGGGTTAGTGAGGCGGATTAGGGGTTAATAACTTTATTATAGTAGCGCTCAGGTCCGCTCGGCAGATTAGGGGTTAATAAGTGTAGGTAGGTGTCGGCGACGTTGAGGGGGGCAGATTAGGGGTTAATAAATATAACATAGGGGTCGGCGATGTTAGGGGTAGCAGATTAGGGGTACATAGGGATAACGTAGGTGGCGGCGATTTGCGGTCGGAAGATTAGGGGTTAATTATTTTAAGTAGCTTGCGGCGACGTTGTGGGGGGCAAGTTAGGGGTTAATAGATATAATACAGGGGTCGGCGGTGTTAGGGGCAGCAGATTAGGGGTACATAAGTATAACGTAGGTGGCGGTCGGCAGATTAGGGGTTAAAAATTTTAATCGAGTGGCGGCGATGTGGGGGGACCTCGGTTTAGGGGTACATAGGTAGTTTATGGGTGTTAGTGTACTTTAGGGTACAGTAGTTAAGAGCTTTATAAACCGGCGTTAGCCAGAAAGCTCTTAACTCCTGCTATTTTCAGGCGGCTGGAATCTTGTCGTTAGAGCTCTAACGCTCACTGCAGAAACTACTCTAAATACCAGCGTTAGAAAGATCCCATTGAAAAGATAGGCTACGCAAATGGCGTAGGGGGATCTGCGGTATGGAAAAGTCGCGGCTGAAAAGTGAGCGTTAGACCCTTTAATCACTGACTCCAAATACCAGCGGGCGGCCAAAACCAGCGTTAGGAGCCTCTAACGCTGGTTTTGACGGCTACCGCCGAACTCTAAATCTAGGCCTTAGGGAACAGTAAATATATATGTATGTGCTTATATACGTATATATTTTGCGCTCCATTTATAATCTGGCCCTAAATGTTCTAAAGTCATTCTCCGAAATGCTGTGCACCTCTAAGTGAAATGAAAATATTTAGCAACTTTGCTATTATCAGTGCTGGATTTGTTTTCGATATTAATAGTTAATTTTGGACAGTATTTAAAATCCACAGACACATTTTGCCAAAAAAATTGGCCCTCTTCTTATTTGTATTTTAACATCCCACTTTAAAATGTTTTGGCTTTAACATTTATGGTGAAGAATATATATGAAAGTTACACTAAATAAAATGCTGTATTAAAAGTAAAAAAAAACATTTAGGCCTGGATTACAAGAGGGCAGAGAGTGCTATCAATTTTGCAGGACTGCGCTAAGATTAGCGACCAATCTGGTATTAACAGAATAACCAGAGAATGTCTAGTGAGGCCGACATCCCTTTTCACGCTCCTTATACTGCCTATAGTTTCAATGGATTTCATAACTGTGCTAAACCACGCTCATATTACAAGTTGAAAGTTGTACAAAACAGAACTAAAAAAATTAGTGCAACTTGAGACCTGAAGTAACGGGCTACAGTAAAAGTACAATAAACCATATTTAAAAGGTAGGAAAGGATAAGGTGAGAGTCAACACTACATTACTCCTGTGAACTAATACCAAATCAGTGGAATCCACTAGTAATTTAGGTGGGAACACTTTTTGAAAAGGCAGGAACCTAATTTCCAGACACTCCTGTCTGGCAGAAGATTTTATATATATATATATATATATATATATATATATATATATATATATATACAGGGCTTTTTTGGGGGGTACTCACTGGTACTGAGTGCCCCCACCTCTGCCAACTCATAACAGGTAATATTTGTAATCATCATTTAAATACTCTAGTTTTCACAAGAGGGTCTGCAAAATACATCAGACATTTGGCTAGATTACGAGTTTTGCATTACGGCTTTAACACTGAAAAAATTGCCATTTCAGTATAAAAACAGTAACACAGCCATTACGAGTCTTGTCGGTATAGCTATAGCGCAAGCATTTTAGCCTGAAACGCAAAGTCAATCCCGCACTCAAAAGAAATGACGTTTTTGTGTGGGATTTCCGTAGCGCCGGTATTACAAGTTGTGCGGTGAGGCTAAAATGCTTGCGTTACAGTCTATAGCGACAAGATCCATTCCACTATCTGAGAGCAGCAGTTATGAGTTTTGCACCACAAAAATGTTTCACAAAACTCATAACTAAAGTGTTACAAAGTACACTAACACCCATAAACTACCTAGTAACCCCTAAACCGAGGCCCTCCCGCATCATAAACACTATTTAAAATGTATTAACCCGTAATCTGCCACCCGCCCACATCCCCGCCACCATAATAAAGTTATTAACCCCTATTCCGCTGCTCCCCGACACCGCCGCCACTAAGTAAACCTATTAAGCCCTAAACCTTTGGCCTCCCACATCACCAACACTAAATAAACCTATTAACCCCTAAACCGCCAGCTCCCCACATTGCAAAAAATAAATTAAACTATTAACCCCTAAACCTAACAACCCCCAACTTTATATTAAAATTACAATATCCCTATCTTAAAATAAATAAAAACTTACCTGTGAAATTTAAAAAAATTAAAATTTAAACTAACAATTAACCTAACATAACTATTATACTAAACTATTATACTAAAATTAAAATAACTACCAATTAAAAAAAAAACTAACACTACTAAAAAAATTTAAGTCTAAAATTACAAAAAATAAAAAATACTAAATTACAAAAAATAACAAACACTAAATTACAAAAAATAACAAACACTAAATTACGAAAAATAGCAAACAAAATTATCCAAAATAAAAACAATTACGCCTAATCTAACAGCCCTATAAAAAAAAGCCCCCCAAAAATAAAAAAACGTAGCCTACAATAAACTACCAATAGCCCTTAAAAGGGCCTTATGTAGGGCATTGCTCTAAAGAAATCAGCTCTTTTACCTGTAAAAAAAATACAAAGACCCCCAACAGTAAAACCCACCACCCAACCAACCCCCCAAAATAAAAAACCCTAACTCTAAAAAAAATCTAAGCTACCCATTGCCCTGAAAAGGGCATTTGTATGGGCATTGCCTTTAAAAGGACATTCAGCTCTTTTACATTGCCCTAAAAAGGGCTTTTAGCTCTTTTAAAAAAGCCCAAACCCTAATCTAAAAAAAAAAAACACCCAAAAAGATTTAGAAAAAACATAAATCTATATCTATGTATATATTCATATAGCTATATATATTTTTTTTTAAAAAAAAACAGACACGACCACACACACACGAGCACACACACACATGGGCACGCACAAACATACATACGCACACACACGAGCACACACACTCACGGACACGCATAAACATACATACGCACACACGAGCACACACACACACATGGACACGCACAAACATACATACGCACACACACGAGCACACACACACATGGACACGCACAAACATACATACGCACACACACAAGCACACACACTCACGGACACGCACAAACATACATACGCACACACGAGCACACACACACACATGGACACGCACAAACATACATACACACACACACGAGTACACACACACACATAAGCAACAAATACGGAGTAGCCCGCCCCTTCCAATGTCACCTGCTACTCTAAGACACAGAGAGTCAGGAGATAATAGTACGCAGAGTACAGTCTGCGTGTAGGTAATACATAAAATAGAAAGTGTGCAACAAGGCCTTTGATCCTGGCCCATGCAATGTGTTAGTTCTGTGCAATCAATAATACAATGATAAAATTGACTATCTGTTTAACCCCAGCATAGTTAAAGGGACAATGTACTGTAACATTTCTCCCCTTTAATGTGTGGCTAATGATCAATTTAGCTAGACAGCTAATTTACATTTATTTTGACATTCAAAATAGCTTCTAATAACTATTGAAACTGTCACCTATACTGATCATTTCTGTACTGTAGTATTGGCTATAAAAAAGCTATGTAAACAAAAGCAGTAGCAAAAATCATCCTCCTAATGGAGTTAAAAGAGAGACAATCCTATTTGAAATTGTATTCCTGCAGCATATTTGAATACAATGAACTTTTATCAGCTGCTTGCTCGAGTACATTGCAGAGGCGTAACTAAAAACCACAGGGCCCAGGTGCAAGAATCCAAGAAGGCCCCCCCTCTCTGAGCCAAACATTAGTGGCAAATGTGTGTAGGGGCCAACTACTGGCCCTGTTCAGTCTCCGGTAGCATACGAAGGCTAAATTATTACAATTTATGTATAATAATTATTTCACAAAGGACCTAGGCTTAGTGAATTGTGTTAAAAAGCTATACAGGAGAAAGTAAATTATTTTCTTTTTGAGGGACAGTTTACTCAAAAAAGTCCTCCCCTTTAATTTGTTCCTAATGGTCCACTTTACCTGCTGGAGTGTATTAAATTGTTTATAAGTATTTCCATTGCCCTTATATTGGCATTTGAAATAGTTTATATAGACTGTGATATCAACACCTATCCTTAAAGTTTTTGGCCTCAAGGCCAAGCTGTGTTAACACAGCCATTAGAAGAGATTACACTCCCAGTGGGTTATAGAAGAGATAAGGTAATACAATCTTAATTTTCCATTGTTCTGTATTGGTGATAGATTTAGGGACATATATAAGATAGAGAAGCAGGAATATTTGCACAATGTGATAAAGTAATGAGATCTGATTATACCTACAAGCTCAACCCATTTTATCAGGTTGTGGCTTCAAAACACAAAATCAGCTAATTCATATACACAAATAAGCCTTAAAAATAAACCAGCTGGTACAAAAAAGTAATTGGAAACACATTAAGGGAAAAACAATTTTATAGTATACTGTCCCTTTAACTGATATTTTTTTATATGTGCAAGTCAGAAAGTGGTGCTTGTAAATTTTAATTAATGAAAAGGTCAATGAGAATCATTAAGTTTCTTTCACTAATCTTGAAGTACAATGATTTTTGAAGGTTTCCAGTCCACCTGCATATTCTTCTAATTTTCTTACATTTTTCTGTTTCCATTGCATGTTAATAGTATGCAAATCTAATGAAATGACATAAGCCTATTTCTTTGCAACAATTTGCAGAAGACTTTAAGCCACTGACAATTAATTAGTCTGCTTCAACTACAATTCATTCTGAATATATCAGGCAATGTTATTCTTGTTATTTTTTTTATACAGTATATCAAAATCGCTGGAAATAGAAAATGACAACTAAAATGAAATTCAATCTGAAAAATAGGAATATAATGATGGAATATAACACATTAGAAATAAAAGATCATATATATATAGGGTTGTATAGAACTGTGTATGTAGGAGTGCTGGCTAGACTAGGGAGGTCAAGAGAGCTGAAGGGTTAGAGAGGGAGTGGTTAGGACCTGGGCAGGCCTTGTGTGGGTAGGCCAGGTGGTCTGGGGGATTCTGGGACGTGAGCAGAAGCTGGGTGGGTGATTACATCAGACTGCAGCTACAAAACAGTACTGTGTTCACTGGGTATGTTGTTAAGTCATATAAGGGTCAAAATGTTCTTCTCGGCCCTGGTGCAGAGAAAATATTATAGACAACTGATACACATCCTGTGACAGAGGGGTTTGAGAGCTGAGCTAACCACAAGCTGTAGAGTTCTCGGGCATGATAAGATTTTTACTTATGTATGTAAGTCTCCATTTATTTTTTCAATTAGCAAATGCATCTGTTAGCAAAATAATAATATTGTTCACGCCTATTTTTGTGATATTATTTATTGTGATATATCAGCCTGGTTTCTTTTACTCCAGTAAATAAAAACAGAAACCACAGTACTACATGTATAAGCATTTATTTGGCAATAATAATAAAAATGAAAATATTAAAAATGTGTCACATATATATATAAATCACCTGTTATTGTATTGTTACACTTGTTCACATCTATTCTGTTTGCCTGATGGGCAGGGCAGCAATCAACTTAAAAAACTCAAAAACATGGAAAACGGCCTGACGCGCGTCGGCTGTACTACACACTGTACTCATAGACCATAAATCTACACCACACTGGGGCTCCTTAAATAGCCCAACCTCTATCGATGCCTGTATAGAGTTTAACTCCTTCCCTCCCTAAAGGTAGCATATCATGTAAATACAGCTTGTACTGATTGGTGGATACAGCATTAACAAACATAAATTCAGTGACAAAAAATATTGTAATAATAAATCCATTTGTTCCTTTTCATCGAATATTTCAAAATAAAATTTTAAACTTACTTATAGAGGCCGATTTAACAAGGGCCAAATGGCCCATGATGCCCTTGTTTCTGCACGAGCCTCCAGGCTCGCCGGACACAGCAGTTGTGAAGCAGCAGTCTTGAGGCCGCTGCTCTTTAACTGGTCCCCTGCCTCTGAGGCTGCGGACATCAATCTGTCCAAACCTATAAGATCAGGTTGATTGACACCCCCTGCAAGTGGCCGATTGGCTGCGAATCTGCAGGGGTCGGCATTGCACAAGCAGTATCATGTCCGCCAAACTTTGATAAATCGGCCCAAACATATTAAATTAATTATAAATGCAATTAATTTTTTATCTTACCGGATAATATACATTGAAAAGGGACCCAACAAAAACGAGAATATAAGACATAATACATATAACAATAGTTGTATGAATAATAGCAAATCTTGCATCAACATTTTCATACATAATAAATATATTTCTGTGTTACTATTAGGTGTTTCTTTAATCTGTGCATATGCAATTCCCAGATTATGTTTAAGGCATAAGGGAATATTTAAACAATCCTCTTTATATAAGTACTAGTCGATAAGCCTGCCAAAAGGGCAGTCTAATTTTTGTTTAAACTACAGATGTAGAAACAACCTATTTTGTAACTCTTCTTTTATATAAATAAGTGGGAAAGCCTGCCCAGAGGGCAGTCTTTTGTGGTGATGGAACCACCCTGCCATTTTCGGAATCCACTTGGATGCAGCTTACGCTGCTTCCAGGTGGATTTATTCACCACCCTGCCATTTTTAGAATCCACATGGATTCAGCTTACGCTGCATCCAGGTGGATTCTTTCACCACCCTGCCATCCAGGTGGATTCCAAAAATGGCAGGGGGGTGAAAGGAGATGCATCCAGGTGGATTCTTTCATCACCATTTTTGGAATCCACCCCTTTTGCTCTCTCTCATCCCTTTATTTTGCTCTCTCTCCCCCCTCTCTTTTGCTCTCCCCCCTCTCTTTTGCTCTCTCCCCCTCTCTTTTGCTCTCTCTCCCCCTCTCTTTTGTGCTCTCTCTCCCCCTCTCTTTTGCTCTCTCTCTCCCCCTCTCTTTTGCTCTCCCCCTCTCTTTTTCTCTCTCCCCCCTCTCTTTTGCTCTATCTCCCCCCTCTCTTTTGCTCTCTCACCCCTTTCTTTTGATCTCTCTCTCCCCCTCTCTTTTGCTCTCTCTCTCCCCCTCACTTTTACTCTCCCTCTTCCCCTCTCTTTTGCTCTCCCACCTCTCTTTTGCTCTCCCCTCTCTTTTGCTCTCTCTCTTCCCTCTCTCTTGCTCTCTCTCCCCCCTCTCTTTTGCTCTATCTCCCCCCTCTCTTTTGCTCTCTCACCCCTTTCTTTTGATCTCTCTCTCCCCCTCTCTTTTGCTCTCTCTCTCCCCCTCACTTTTACTCTCCCTCTTCCCCTCTCTTTTGCTCTCCCACCTCTCTTTTGCTCTCCCCTCTCTTTTGCTCTCTCTCTTCCCTCTCTTTTGCTCTCTCTCTCCCCTCTCTTTTGCTCTATCTCTCCCCTCTCTTTTGCACTCTCTCTCCCTCTCTTTTGCTCTCTCTCCCCTCTCTTTTGCTCTCTGCCCCTCTCTTTTGCTCTATCTCTCCCCTCTCTTTTGCTCTATCTCTCCCCTCTCTTTTGCTCTCTCTCTCCCCTCTCTTTTGCTCTGTCTCTCCCCTCTCTTTTGCTCTCTTCCCCTCTCTTTTGCTCTCTCTCCCCCTCTCTTTTGCTCTCCCTCCCCCCTCTCATTGGCTCTCTCTCCCCTCTCATTTGCCCCCCCCCCCTCTAATTTGTGCTTTCTCACCTTTCATTTGCTCTCTCCCCTCTCTTTTGCTCTATCTCTCCCCTCTATTTTGCTCTATCTCTCCCCTCTCTTTTTCTCTATCTCTCCCCTCTCTTTTGCTCTATCTCTCCCCTCTCTTTTGCTCTATCTCTCCCCTCTCTTTTGTGCTCTCTCTCCCCCTCTCTTTTGCTCTCTCTCTTTTGTTCTCTCTCCCCTCTCTTTTGTGCTCTTTCTCCCGCTCTCTTTTGCTCTCTCTCCTCCTCTCTTTTGATCTCTCCCCCCTCTCTTTTGCTCTCCCTCCCCCTGTCTTTTGCTATCTGCCCCCTCTATTTTGCTCTCTCTCTCCCCCTCTCTTTTGTGCTCTCTCTCCCCCTCTCTTTTGCTCTCTCTCTTTTGTTCTCTCTCCCCTCTCTTTTGTGCTCTTTCTCCCGCTCTCTTTTGCTCTCTCTCCTCCTCTCTTTTGCTCTCCCTCTACCCTCTCTTTTGCTCTATCTCTCCCCTCTCTTTTGCTCTCTCTCTCCCTTCCCTTTTGCTCTCTCTCTCCCCTCTCTTTTGCTCTCGCTCTCCCTTCTCTTTTGCTCTCTCTCTCCCTTCTCTTTTGCTCTCTCTCCCCTCTCTTTTTCTCTCTCTCCCCCTCTCTTTTGCTCTCCCCCCCCCCTCTCTTTTGCTCTCCCTGCCCCCTCTCTTTTGCTCTATCTCTCCCCTCTCTTTTGCCTTCTCTCTCCCTTCTCTGTTGCTCTCTCTCTTCCCTCTCTTTTGCTCTATCTCTCCCCTCTATTTTGCTCTATCTCTCCCCTCTCTTTTTCTCTATCTCTCCCCTCTCTTTTGCTCTATCTCTCCCCTCTCTTTTGCTCTATCTCTCCCCTATCTTTTGTGCTCTCTCTCCCCCTCTCTTTTGCTCTCTCTCTTTTGTTCTCTCTCCCCTCTCTTTTGTGCTCTTTCTCCCGCTCTCTTTTGCTCTCTCTCCTCCTCTCTTTTGATCTCTCCCCCCTCTCATTGGCTCTCTCTCCCCTCTCATTTGCCCCCCCCCTCTAATTTGTGCTTTCTCACCTTTCATTTGCTCTCTCCCCTCTCTTTTGCTCTATCTCTCCCCTCTATTTTGCTCTATCTCTCCCCTCTCTTTTTCTCTATCTCTCCCCTCTCTTTTGCTCTATCTCTCCCCTCTCTTTTGCTCTATCTCTCCCCTCTCTTTTGTGCTCTCTCTCCCCCTCTCTTTTGCTCTCTCTCTTTTGTTCTCTCTCCCCTCTCTTTTGTGCTCTTTCTCCCGCTCTCTTTTGCTCTCTCTCCTCCTCTCTTTTGATCTCTCCCCCCTCTCTTTTGCTCTCTCTCCCCCTCTCTTTTGCTTTCTCTCCCCCCTCCATTTGCTCTCTCCCCCTCTCTTTTGCTCTTTCTCCCCCTCCATTTGCTCTCCCTCCCCCTGTCTTTTGCTATCTGCCCCCTCTATTTTGCTCTCTCTCTCCCCCTCTCTTTTGTGCTCTCTCTCCCCCTCTCTTTTGCTCTCTCTCTTTTGTTCTCTCTCCCCTCTCTTTTGTGCTCTTTCTCCCGCTCTCTTTTGCTCTCTCTCCTCCTCTCTTTTGCTCTCCCTCTACCCTCTCTTTTGCTCTATCTCTCCCCTCTCTTTTGCTCTCTCTCTCCCTTCCCTTTTGCTCTCTCTCTCCCCTCTCTTTTGCTCTCGCTCTCCCTTCTCTTCTGCTCTCTCTCTCCCTTCTCTTTTGCTCTCTCTCCCCTCTCTTTTTCTCTCTCTCCCCCTCTCTTTTGCTCTCCCCCCCCCTCTCTTTTGCTCTCCCTGCCCCCTCTCTTTTGCTCTATCTCTCCCCTCTCTTTTGCCTTCTCTCTCCCTTCTCTGTTGCTCTCTCTCTTCCCTCTCTTTTGCTCTATCTCTCCCCTATATTTTGCTCTATCTCTCCCCTCTCTTTTTCTCTATCTCTCCCCTCTCTTTTGCTCTATCTCTCCCCTCTCTTTTGCTCTATCTCTCCCCTATCTTTTGTGCTCTCTCTCCCCCTCTCTTTTGCTCTCTCTCTTTTGTTCTCTCTCCCCTCTCTTTTGTGCTCTTTCTCCCGCTCTCTTTTGCTCTCTCTCCTCCTCTCTTTTGATCTCTCCCCCCTCTCTTTTGCTCTCTCTCCCCCTCTCTTTTGCTTTCTCTCCCCCCTCCATTTGCTCTCTCCCCCTCTCTTTTGCTCTTTCTCCCCCTCCATTTGCTCTCCCTCCCCCTGTCTTTTGCTATCTGCCCCCTCTATTTTACTCTCTCTCTCCCCCTCTCTTTTGTGCTCTCTCTCCCCCTCTCTTTTGCTCTCTCTCTTTTGTTCTCTCTCCCCTCTCTTTTGTGCTCTTTCTCCCGCTCTCTTTTGCTCTCTCTCCTCCTCTCTTTTGCTCTCCCTCTACCCTCTCTTTTGCTCTATCTCTCCCCTCTCTTTTGCTCTCTCTCTCCCTTCCCTTTTGCTCTCTCTCTCCCCTCTCTTTTGCTCTCGCTCTCCCTTCTCTTTTGCTCTCTCTCTCCCTTCTCTTTTGCTCTCTCTCCCCTCTCTTTTGCTCTCTCTCCCCCTCTCTTTTGCTCTCCCTCCCCCCTCTCTTTTGCTCTCCCTGCCCCCTCTCTTTTGCTCTATCTCTCCCCTCTCTTTTGCTTTCTCTCTCCCTTCTCTGTTGCTCTCTCTCTTCCCTCTCTTTTGCTCTCTCTCCCCTCTCTTTTGCTCTATCTCTCCTCTCTCTTTTGCTCTCTCTCTCCCTTCTCTTTTGCTCTCTCTCCCCTCTCCTTTGCTCTCTCTCCCCCTCTTTTTTGCTTTCTCTCCCCCCTCCATTTGCTCTCTCCCCTTCTCTTTTGCTCTCTCTCCCCCTCCATTCGCTCTCCCTCCCCCTCTCTTTTGCTCTTTGCCCCCTCTCTTTTGCTCTCTCTCCCCCTCTCTTTTGTGCTCTCTCTCCCCCTCTCTTTTGCTCTCTCTACCCTCTCTTTTGTGCTCTCTACCTCCCTCTCTTTTGCTTTCTCTCCCCCTCTATTTTGCTCTCCCTCCCCCCTCTCATTTGCTCTCTCTCCCCTCTCATTTGTCCCCCCCCTCTAATTTGTGCTTTCTCACCTTTCATTTGCTCTCTCTCTCCCCTCTCTTTTGCTCTATCTCTCCCCTCTCTTTTGCTCTATCTTTCCCCTCTCTTTTTCTCTCTCTCCCCCCTTTCTTTAGCTCTCTCCTCCCTCTCTTTTGCTCTCTCCCCTCTCTTTTGCTCTCTCTCCCCCTCTCTTTTGCTTTCTCTCCCCCCTCCATTTGCTCTCTCCCCCTCTCTTTTTCTCTCTCCCCTCTCTTTTGCTCTATCTCTCCCCTCTCTTTTGCTCTATCTCTCCCCTCTCTTTTGCTCTCTCTCTCCCCTCTCTTTAGCTCTCCCCCCCCTCTCTTTTGCTCTCTCCACCTCTCTTTTGCTCTCTCTCCCCCTCTCTTTTGCTTTCTCTCCCCCTCCATTTGCTCTCTCCCCCTCTCTTTTGCTCTCTCTCCCCCTCCATTTGCTCTCCCTCCCCCCTCTCTTTTGCTCTCTCTCTCTCCCTCTCTTTTGTGCTCTCTCTCCCCCTCTCTTTTGCTCTCTCTCTTTTGTTCTCTCTCCCCTCTCTTTTGTGCTCTCTCTCCCGCTCTCTTTTGCTCTCTCTCCCCTCTCATTTGCTCTCTCTCTCCCCTCTCATTTGCTCTCTCTCTCCCCTCTCATTTGCGCTCTTTCCCCTCTTTTGCTCTCTCTCTACCCTCTCATTTGCTCTCTCTCTACCCTATCATTTGCTCTTTCTCCCCCTCTCTTTTGCTCTCTCTCCCCCCTCTCTTTTACTCTATTTCTCCCCTCTCTTTTGCTCTCTCTCCCCCCTCTCTTTTGCTTTCTCCCCCCTCTCTTTTGCTCTCTCTCCAGCTCTCATTTGCTCTCTCTCCCCCCTCTCTTTTGCTCTCCCTCCTCTCTTTTGCTCTCCCCCTCTCTTTTGCTCTTTCTCGCCCCTCTCTTTTGCTCTCTCTCCAGCTCTCATTTGCTCTCTCTCTCCTCTCTTATGCTTTTGCTCTCCCTCTCTTTTGCTCTCTCTCCCCTCTCTTATGCTTTTGCTCTCCCTCTCTTTTGAACTTTCTCCCCTCTTTTGCTCTCAACCCCCCTCTTTTGCTCTCTCCCCCTTTCTTTTCCTTTCTCCCCCTTCTCTTTTGCTCTCTCTCACCCTTCTCTATCTCCCCCCTCTTTTGCTCTCTCTCACCTCTCTTGTGAGCTCTCACGCAGACAGCCACGGCCACTCCCGTCTGGCCCCGCCCTATCATGCCCTCGGCTCCACCTCAGTCATGCCCCAGCTCCACCTCTGTCATATTCTGGCCCCACCCCATCATGCCCGGCCGGCCCCGCACCCTTCACACCCGGTCGTCTATGCCAGGTCAGTTTGCCCACACCTCCACCAGCAGAAGATCGTTACAGACGTTGATACACACAGTGTCACTGTCTGTAACGATCAGGCATCTGGCCTCATATGGATCACGCTCCGGCTCCATATGCGGCAGATGCCTTAAGCTTCAGAAGCTCCAGATCTCAGCTGTTATGTTACAGCTGAGAGTTGTAGCTCCTGAAGCTGTCTGTCGCCGCAAGGCAGCTGCGTGCGCATCCAACTTTCCTTTGAGGATGCGTGCGCAACTGCAGACGGACGGACATTACAAACACAATTATAGTATAGATTAACTATCATTAGGAATGTAAGGAAAAACCACATGTCACAGATAATGTATCATACATCCAATCCAATATTTATTAGATATAACCAATAAACCATCATTATGCAATGTACATGATAAATAATGGCCAGGACTAACTGGACATTTGACCCATTCTATACCATTAAGAATTGTGTCAGGTATATAAAGGTTAACAGTTTTCAATTCATATACTTATTTCTGGATATTCAAACAGGGAAATCAATCATTCCCAGCAGTTAATAATATCATTCTCTGAATTGAACCCATCTGGTACCTGAGTGTTTAGTTTGAATATCCAGAAAACCTCCTGTTTCCTCAGGATATGCAATCTATCTCCTCCCCTGACTGGCTTTTTGATAACCTCAATTGCCATCCAAACAAAACTACTGACATCTTGACTATATCAAAATAAAAAGTTTGGCTAGCGCAGAACATGGGTATTTTTTTTTGTATGACAGATGTTACCTAATCCGTGTCCTGACATCCCTTGTTGTCATGACAAGATATTGTCCCCCACATTGGGAACACTCAATCATGTAAATTACATACTCAGAGTTACATTTTATACATCCTTTGATTTCAAAGGTTTCTCCTGTATTATGTGACCTGAAACCTTTGGTGACTCTGGCATGATCGCAGGCTTTACATCGTGTATTTCCACTTAAACTTAAATAACTGTCTTCCTGAAGAACTAAGAAATTTAAAAAACACACTCACATAGTGATGCAATGCCAATAGGCACTGAGATTCTTTAACTAATGTTCCAGTTCAAACCTTATAGCAGGACTTGACAAATCCTCACAGGCAGGGAGCCCTGCTACTAAATATATTTGATATTAAATTACATCAGTTGCTTGACTCTTAAAATTGTAGCTAGGTTTGCAGTTTTTTTGTCTGACTATAACGTCTGATATAATTTGTCAAGCCTTGCCTTAGATTAAAGGACCATTAAACAGAGGGTCTGCTGTAGACATAACTTGCATAACTTTGAAGAGCAGATGCAAAAAACAACAGTGCAAGAGCCGTTTGGTAATTCCAAAGTGTGTTAGATAAATAATATATCAGATCATTTACGTTTTTACGTGATTTATATAAAAACAGTGTATAAAAAATGTTAATTGAAATCCTCTCCTGGGACACTGCCAGGTTCCTGGACTCAGTGGTTCAAAAAGGACATACAGAGTTAAAAGAGTAACAACAGGTATCACTCAATTTTAGATACTTCTCTGTATATAAACCAACCTAAACCGCTTTATTATTTTGACCTTTTATTTACTGTAAAAAAAAAATTGTATAAGTACTTGTGTGGTATTAAGGGACAGTTGAATAGACATAGCATGATAGTAATAAAGGTGTGTATTCTCTGTTTACCTACACTACATAAAATTCAAATATTGAAACCCATAACACAAATTGTTCAAATTTGAGGCCTTGACAATCTTTTAGAAAATCTGGTGAGCATATGGCTTTTCAGTAGTTTCACTCTGAGTAAACTCTGCCAATACCTTGCTTTGAGAGAATCCGACACATTCTTAAGGGTGTTTTATTCTACCAATCTTAGCCACATGAAAACTTCCATTATCCAGTATCCTCCTTGTTTTGCTTTAATATTTATTATGTATATTTTTAATTCTGTATAAGTAAAAGCATGATTCTTTTAATTTTTCACGTGTTTAAACCAGGGGTCGACAAATCTGTCTAACATTTAGGAGCCAGGAAGAATATTTAGTAGCCAGTCATACTTTTAGGAGCCAGACAGTGGTATCTGTATATAGATCTATGGTGAATAAACAAAGTTTGTGTACAGCATAGTGTATACTATAATACTTTGTAATGGAGCTATTGTTTCCTCCCCGATACATTACTTCTCATAAAATGGTATTAATAGGGTTGTGTGATGAAGCATTAGGGGCGCGATCCGATATCGATCGCAGTTTGCGGCGCAAGCGAGGGAACCGGCGTCGCCCGCAGTTTCAGCTCGCAACTCGAGCCATCCCATATAGGTCGCCGTCAGATGCTAACGTGCCGTAAGTCTCACAAACCAGCGATGTCCAGAAATCTGCGTAAGTACAAATTTCTGGCGTCGCCAGTGACTTGCGCCACGTTAGAATCTGCCGGCGCCTATAAAACCTGACTAAAGTCTAAAACACCCGCACTGTCTAACACGCCTCCCTAACATAGCCCGCACTGTCTAACACGCCTCCCTAACATAGCCCGCACTGTCTAACACGCCTCCCTAACATAGCCCGACACGTCTAACCCTCTATCCGCTATCCCCCCTCACTAGCCTAACAATAAAAATGCTATTAACCCCTAAACCGCCGCTCCTTTACCCCGCCGCAACCTAATAAAATTATTAACCCCTAAACCGCCGCTCCCGTACCCCGCCGCCAGCTATATTATATCTATAACCCCCTAAAGTGAGCCCCTAACACCGCCGCCATCTATATTAAAATTATTAACCCCTAATGTAAGCCCCTTACACCGCCGCCATCTCTATTAAAATGATTAACCCCTAATTTAATCTACCTACCCCGCCGCCAGCTATATTATCTATATTAACCCTAAGTATATTATAGTTAATATAGGTATTACATTATATATATTAACTATATTAACCCTAATTATATTAGGGTTAATATAGTTACTATAGTATTTATATTAACTATATTAACTCTATCTAACCCTAACTAAATTTATATTAAATTAATCTAATTCATTTATAAACTAAAATGTTCCTATTTAAATCTAAATACTTACCTATAAAATAAACCCTAAGATAGCTACAATATAATTAATAATTACATTGTAGCTATGTTAGGGTTAATATTTATTTTACAGGTAAATTGTTAATTATTTTAACTAGGTATAATAGATATTAAATAGTTATTAACTATTTAATATCTACCTAGTTAAAATAATTACCCAATTACCTGTAAAATAAATCCTAACCTAAGTTACAAATACACCTACACTATCAATAAATTTAAAAAACTACTAACATCTATCTAAAAATACAATTAAATTAACTAAACTAAATTACAAAAAACAAACAAACACTAAATTACAAAAAATAAAAAAAAGATTACACGATATTTAAGCTAATTACACCTATTCTAAGCCCCCTAATAAAATAATAAACCCCCAAAATAAAAAAAATTCCCTGCCCTATTCTAAATTCAACAAATTTCAAAGCTCTTTACCTTACCAGCCCTTAAAAGGGCCTTTTGTGGGGCATGCCCCAAAGAATTCAGCTCTTTTGCATACAAGAAATACAATACCCCCCCCCCCCATTACAACCCACCACCCACATACCCCTATTCTAAACCCACCCAAACCCCCCTTAAAAAAGCCTAACACTACCCCCCTGAAGATCTCCCTACCTTGTCTTCACCACACCGGGCCGAACTCCTGATCCGATCCGGGCGATGTCTTCCTCCAAGCGGCAAAGAAGAATTCTTCCTCCGGCGATGTCTTCCTCCAAGCGGCAAAGAAGAATTCTTCCTCCGGCGACGTCTTCCTCCAAGCGGCAGCAAAGTCTTCATTCTTCCGGCGGCATCTTCAATCTTCTTTCTTCGCTCCGCCGCCGCGGAGCATCCATCCCGGCCGACTGCTGAACTTGGAATGATGTACCTTTAAATGACGTCATCCAAGATGGCGTCCGCCGAATTCCGATTGGCTGATAGGATTCTATCAGCCAATCGGAATTAAGTTAAAAAAATCTGATTGGCTGATTGAATCAGCCAATCAGATTCAAGTTCAATCCGATTGGCTGATTGGATCAGCCAATCAGATTGAGCTCGCATTCTATTGGCTGATCGGAACAGCCAATAGAATGCGAGCTCAATCTGATTGGCTGATCCAATCAGCCAATCGAATTGAACTTGAATCTGATTGGCTGATTCAATCAGCCAATCAGATTTTTTTAACTTAATTCCGATTGGCTGATAGAATCCTATCAGCCAATCGGAATTCGGCGGACGCCATCTTGGATGACGTCATTTAAAGGTACATCATTCCAAGTTCAGCAGTCGGCCGGGATGGATGCTCCGCGGCGGCGGAGCGAAGAAAGAAGATTGAAGATGCCGCCGGAAGAATGAAGACTTTGCTGCCGCTTGGAGGAAGACGTCGCCGGAGGAAGAATTCTTCTTTGCCGCTTGGAGGAAGACATCGCCGGAGGAAGAATTCTTCTTTGCCGCTTGGAGGAAGACATCGCCCGGATCGGATCAGGAGTTCGGCCCGGTGTGGTGAAGACAAGGTAGGGAGATCTTCAGGGGGGTAGTGTTAGGCTTTTTTAAGGGGGGTTTGGGTGGGTTTAGAATAGGGGTATGTGGGTGGTGGGTTGTAATGGGGGGGGGGTATTGTATTTCTTGTATGCAAAAGAGCTGAATTCTTTGGGGCATGCCCCACAAAAGGCCCTTTTAAGGGCTGGTAAGGTAAAGAGCTTTGAAATTTGTTGAATTTAGAATAGGGCAGGGAATTTTTTTTATTTTGGGGGTTTATTATTTTATTAGGGGGCTTAGAATAGGTGTAATTAGCTTAAATATCTTGTAATCTTTTTTTTATTTTTTGTAATTTAGTGTTTGTTTTTTTTTGTAATTTAGTTTAGTTAATTTAATTGTATTTTTAGATAGATGTTAGTAGTTTATTAAATTTATTGATAGTGTAGGTGTATTTGTAACTTAGGTTAGGATTTATTTTACAGGTAATTGGGTAATTATTTTAACTAGGTAGATATTAAATAGTTAATAACTATTTAATATCTATTATACCTAGTTAAAATAATTAACAATTTACCTGTAAAATAAATATTAACCCTAACATAGCTACAATGTAATTATTAATTATATTGTAGCTATCTTAGGGTTTATTTTATAGGTAAGTATTTAGATTTAAATAGGAACATTTTAGTTTATAAATGAATTAGATTAATTTAATATAAAATAGTTAGGGTTAGATAGAGTTAATATAGTTAATATAAATACTATAGTAACTATATTAACTATATTAACCCTAATATAATTAGGGTTAATATAGTTAATATATATAATGTAATACCTATATTAACTATAATATACTTAGGGTTAATTTAGATAATATAGCTGGCGGCGGGGTAGGTAGATTAAATTAGGGGTTAATCATTTTAATAGAGATGGCGGCGGTGTAAGGGGCTTACATTAGGGGTTAATCATTTTTATATAGGTGGCGGCGGTGTAAGGGGTCAGATTAGGGGATAGATAAGGTAGATGGCGGCGGTTTTAGAGGCTCACAGTAGGGGGTTAGTTTATGTAGATGGCGGCGGGGTCCGGGAGCGGCGGTTTAGGGGGTAATAACTTTATTAGGGATTTCGGGGGGGGGGGATCGCGGTTGACAGGTAGATAGACATTGCGCATGCGTTAGGTGTTAGGTTTATTTTAGCAGATCGCGGTTGACAGGGAGATAGACATTGCGCATGCGTTAGGTGTTAGGTTTATTTTCTAGTTAGTTTAGGGAGTTACGGGGCTCCAATAGTCAGCGTAAGGCTTCTTACGGCTGCTTTTTGTGGCGAGGTGAAAATGGAGTAAGTTTTCTCCATTTTCGCCACGTAAGTCCTTACGCTGCATATTGGATACCAAACTGCGCGGGTTTGGTATACCTGCCTATGGCCCAAAAAACTGCGGGCGACGGCAGAAATATACGCGCGTAACTTCTAGGTTACGCCGTATATGTGATACCAAATCCGCGCAAATATTGGCGTCGCCGGCTTTTGCGGGCGACGCTTTATATCGGATCGACCCCCAGATTAGGATCTCCTCACTATTAAAGGTCTAGATGCCACATGAATGCTGTGTCTGAAAAACAATTATGAGAAACTGTACAACAAACTCACTCAACCGGTGGGTCAGGAACAATTTTATTATTATTCTAATGTTATTTGAAGGAATAAATCTAGCATTTAAAGAAAAACTGAGAATAAAAATAAACCTGGTTTTTATTTTTTTTTCTTAATGGATAATGTTGTGCCGAGGCTTAATGGGTTTTTTCTGTTTGTAACATCAAAATACATAGTCATAATTTTTCCATGGAAAAAAGTTTTATGGCAGTTAGAAAATCGCATTGTATTACCTGAACATAATCTGCCTCGCTACTATATCTTGTTCTTCACAATAATTTTCAGGTTAGACATTGATAACAGTTTGAAATGCAGAATCAGATGTTTTATAGATATATGCTATCTTGCTTGAAAAGTACATAGTACTTCAATTTAAGAAAACATCCTGCCTGCTTCAACATTATCCAAGATACTTTGTCATTGTCAACCTCGTTTACATTAGTTTAGGCAGATACAGAAAGAAACGTACACTAACTGGAAACATGGGAAATAGGGATACAAATAAAACAATAGATATTGAAGAGAAAAAAAATGAACGATTGAACTTCTGATTAGTATTTGTTAAATCGAATGTTACATTCGAAAATTTGAATGTGGATATTCGATTGCATTATGAACATTCGAAAATGAAAGCAACATTTGATTACCGAATTTAAATGGATTTTCATTCTTATCAACATTTGAATGTCCAAAACGAATGTCCACAAGACTATGCATTCTACCAAACGAGTTACATTTTCAGCACATTTGCCTATCTTTACATCTCATATGTATTATTTGACTTTAACAATCAGTAACATACATTTTAACCGAGATATATGCATTGCATTCCGCTTCGGCCTACATTTCTATATTTCTACTGAAGCTATCAATTAACCATTTTTTCTACTCATTCTCTACTATATTTATAGGTGTCGCTCAAGCTTCAGATACATGTAATTTACAAGGAATTTAATAAAAAAGGGCATTAACATACTAGGAATTATATTTTTGTATATGCTTTAGCAAGGTGCATACACCCGAACATGAATCCTCCATTGTTAAAAGGACACATTATAATAAACATGCAGAATGTTTAACAAAACTAATATTAATTACTTATTTGTAACTGTTGGCAGAGATATATTTATACAGTGATGTACAGGGAGTGCAGAATTATTAGGCAAATGAGTATTTTGACCACATCATCCTCTTTATGCATGTTGTCTTACTCCAAGCTGTATAGGCTCGAAAGCCTACTACCAATTAAGCATATTAGGTGATGTGCATCTCTGTAATGAGAAGGGGTGTGGTCTAATGACATCAACACCCTATATCAGGTGTGCATAATTATTAGGCAACTTCCTTTCCTTTGGCAAAATGGGTCAAAAGAAGGACTTGACAGGCTCAGAAACGTCAAAAATAGTGAGATATCTTGCAGAGGGATGCAGCACTCTTAAAATTGCAAAGCTTCTGAAGCGTGATCATCGAACAATCAAGCGTTTCATTCAAAATAGTCAACAGGGTCGCAAGAAGCGTGTGGAAAAACCAAGGCGCAAAATAACTGCCCATGAACTGAGAAAAGTCAAGCGTGCAGCTGCCAAGATGCCACTTGCCACCAGTTTGGCCATATTTCAGAGCTGCAACATCACTGGAGTGCCCAAAAGCACAAAGTGTGCAATACTCAGAGACATGGCCAAGGTAAGAAAGGCTGAAAGACGACCACCACTGAACAAGACACACAAGCTGAAACGTCAAGACTGGGCCAAGAAATATCTCAAGACTGATTTTTCTAAGGTTTTATGGACTGATGAAATGAGAGTGAGTCTTGATGGGCCAGATAGATGGGCCCATGGCTGGATTGGTAAAGGGCAGAGAGCTCCAGTCCGACTCAGACGCCAGCAAGGTGGAGGTGGAGTACTGGTTTGGGCTGGTATCATCAAAGATGAGCTTGTGGGGCCTTTTCGGGTTGAGGATGGAGTCAAGCTCAACTCCCAGTCCTACTGCCAGTTTCTGGAAGACACCTTCTTCAAGCAGTGGTACAGGAAGAAGTCTGCATCCTTCAAGAAAAACATGATTTTCATGCAGGACAATGCTCCATCACACGCGTCCAAGTACTCCACAGCGTGGCTGGCAAGAAAGGGTATAAAAGAAGAAAATCTAATGACATGGCCTCCTTGTTCACCTGATCTGAACCCCATTGAGAACCTGTGGTCCATCATCAAATGTGAGATTTACAAGGAGGGAAAACAGTACACCTCTCTGAACAGTGTCTGGGAGGCTGTGGTTGCTGCTGCACACAATGTTGATGGTGAACAGATCAAAACACTGACAGAATCCATGGATGGCAGGCTTTTGAGTGTCCTTGCAAAGAAAGGTGGCTATATTGGTCACTGATTTGTTTTTGTTTTGTTTTTGAATGTCAGAAATGTATATTTGTGAATGTTGAGATGTTATATTGGTTTCACTGGTAAAAATAAATAATGGAAATGGGTATATGTTTGTTTTTTGTTAAGTTGCCTAATAATTATGCACAGTAATAGTCACCTGCACACACAGATATCCCCCTAAAATAGCTATAACTAAAAACAAACTAAAAACTACTTCCAAAACTATTCAGCTTTGATATTAATGAGTTTTTTGGGTTCATTGAGAACATGGTTGTTGTTCAATAATAAAATGAATCCTCAAAAATACAACTTGCCTAATAATTCTGCACTCCCTGTATACATTGTGTACATAGCAAACTGCTATTTTCCATTCTTTAAAAAAAAAAAGGAATTTAACATATAATGTATGTCCTTATATAAAGAAAATGTATTCTACAAAATTTAAACTTGACTAAAATTTGACTTTAAGTCATCAAAAATATATTATAATGTCATACTGTGGGGCTGAATTATCATGCTCCAAAAGGAGCTTGAAGCCCCTGTTTCCATGCGATCCTTCAGGAAAGACCGTTGCACCATAACTTGTCCACCTGCTCTGAGCCCGTGGACATCAATCCTATACGATCGCGCTGTTTGACACCCCTTGCTCGTGGTCGATTGGCCGCGAATCTGCAGGGGGCGACATTGCACAAGCAGTTCATGATATCGATGTGTGGCGGACATGATACGCTTCATCATATCATGTCCGCTCGTACGTTAATAAATAGGCCCCTGTGTGTTTAAATGAGAGCTATAAATATATGTAGAAGTTTTTGCATAGTTCTGAATAGTCTATGAGTTGTTTGAAACTGCTTTATATAGGTTGGTGCGTTAATAAAGCTTTATGCATCTGTTAACAATATATATATATACTGTATATCCAACATGTTGCACTCTCACGAACATCAATGCTTGGGACCAGGGTGCAGCAGGAACAAATACATCCAATATGAAGGCAAATACACTCTCTGGTTTTAATCAAAAGTGGCTTTATTGCATGTCACACACATTTGCCTTCATATTGGATATATATATATATATATATATATATATATACATACATACATATTTGTATATACATAATACACATACACATGCACGCACATATATATATAAACAAAGCTAAGTTCACTGACAGCACTGTTTCTTAAATATAAAAACAAATTTATTGGAGTGACAAAAGCTCTGGTACAAAAATAGCAAACAGCTACGTTTCGGGCTCACCTAGTCCGAAACAGCTGTTTGCTATTTTTGTACCAGAGCTTTTGTCACTCCAATAAAAAATATATATATTTTTTAACAATAGTTTTTATTATAGTTATACACTATACAGTATACACAAAATACACAGCCAACACAAAGGGTATAGAAAATTGTACATAGTAAAAGTATTTGTAATCGGAAAAATGAGTATATGGAGTGGGGTAGGGTTGCTACATAGTCTTTTATCGGTATTGCAGGAGGTAATGATTAAAGAGTGATACAGAGCACAATCCAATAGCAATTTAAAAGGAGAGAAATGTAATAAAGTAATAAAATAAAACTTTGGTTTAAACAAGAACAATGGAGAATGTGCAATTTGCTGTTGAGTTCAATGTTGACAAAAAAATGTTTGCGTCGGCTGCTAGATTGTGGAGGGCGCTCTAGCTTGTTGTAGACATCTGAGGAAACCTAGTTACATATGTGTCTGATACTGTTTCCTTTGTTATAGCTACAGATGCAAGTTGCTTAGTATTATCACAAAATGCAATGAAAATCAGGGGTTGGACTAAGATGAAATAAAGCCATAGAAAGGAGGCAGGGGGGGGGAAAGGAAGAGCAGTGGGAGGGGCAATTAATTATTTTTTATATTTAAGAAAAAGTGCTGTCACCAGAGTTGTTAGTTTTTTATATATATATTTAAGGAGACTACGAGACCCTGAGTGGTGATGAGCACTTTATAAGGAACTGAGATTGATTTGAATGGTAAATTTGATTGCTGTATCAAAGACTTATATATATATGAACCATAGTTACAACAAGAGAAGGATTGAATATGGTAATGTATCAATCAAAGAAGGACCAAGGCTGCACAGTGTTCAACTTGCTTTATTACTAAAAATACATGGAATGACTCCCAGGAGTGGGACGTCTATGCTCCACCCAATTCCCAACAAAACAAAACACACAACTAAAAACAAGAAGAGCCTAGAGTGGCTAAGCAAACATAACCCCTAACTATAATACTACAGTATGCTAATACAGTGCTGAATGAAATCGCCCTTACAGGCACAATATACCACTGGATAGCACACAATGTATCAAAATCTCAAGTAACCGGTTACTGCTGTGAATTGTAGCAAGCGGGGCCCCAGTAAATATTCTCAAGATGTTAATGGGTATCTGTGAATTGTAATGTCCAGTCCCAGACACTTAGTGCTAATTGCACGCTCTTGTAAACATCACAGTCCTACTGGTATGAGCAGTTCATTTGTAACAATTGTGACGATACTGAAATCACCTGGCACATAAGTGTAAACTACACGCACAGGCTTAGAACTTGGTGTTAAATGCTTGATCTTTTGTAAACATCACAGTCCTGCTAGTATTAGCAATTCACTTGTAAAAATTGTAACGATACTGAAATCGCCTGGCACATAAGTGTAAACTACACGCACAGGCTTAGAACTTGTATATCCACTTAGTATGTACAAATGTTGCCGCTTGTTTTTTCATCTGTTCACCATTCACAGTGTAAACTTTTTCAACACTAATTGCATGCAACGTGTCAGATAGCTGATACAAATATACAAAATGCAGTTGATTTAAATGCTTGATCTCTTAAAGACTTTCTTATCGTTGCGGTAAGCAAGACTTAATCCTCGCCTAATCTCACCTTCATATCCGTCTGCGCTCACCACTGAAAAGCTGGCAAGTATACTTAGACATACCCGAATTTCTGGAATTCATCGAAGGGTGTTAGCTTGTGTTCTTCACTTGCATTACCGTGGAGGAGATCTTGAGAAAGTTTGGCGGTCTGTTTGATTCACCTGCTCCAGGCTCTACGTCACCAGTGTCTCTGCATGATGCGTTTCACCCCTCCCACACAAGGTTAGAGACCGGGGCTTCATCAGATGTGCTAGAGAGAGGCTGATCCCTACTTTTAAATGATTTCTTTACTTCAGGTAACGCCTCCTTTGCACTGAGGTGTAATTAGAAAAGTTGATTAAACTACCTTACGTGACATTTATCACCTTAGTGTGTGCCGTGCTAAAATCGGGACAGGCTGGGAAAATACTTATTTACCACTTATTTCTTATTACTGCCTTGTACCAAAAGACGCAAACATAAGCAATTATATTTATTTACAATGTAACCAACATCTTGTTACGTTTAAACATAAAAGTGACAAGCTTTGTAAAACTATCTATGTATTTTTAAGATGCTAAAGACATCAGTAAATTTCGAGACGAAAGAGATCTCCCTATATTACCATATAATGCCTCTAAAGTTTATTACATACAATATATATTTTTTAACCACTCATATTTATATTACATTCTCCGGTTGACTCTGGAAAAATGGTCTTAAATGTTATTGCTTCCTTATACTGATTTTTAACCTCTTCATAATGCTGCTTGCTATTTTGAGATAAGATATCACACTTATAATACAAATCTTAACAGACTAACGGGAATCAGATAGGGCCATTTTACTTGTTGTAAGCAGATGAATGTTACTATTTATGTATATATGTGTATTGCCTTAAAACATATGGACAATAATTTATTGCAGATATATGGACAATAATTTATTGCAGATTTATAAAAAAACATGAATACTCAATCTTCTCATTCAAACCAACGGGACTTAGCGTGTTTAGTCTGTGAATCCATCTCGATTCATGCTGAAGAATGATCCTATCCAGGTTGCCTCCTCGTCTATTCTCTTTAAGTAATTCTATACCCATCATCTGAAGTTTACTAGGGTCAGAATTATGGAATGCCTTGAAATGTCTTGCCACTGGGCTATCATTTTCATTATTTTTAATGTCATTTCTATGTTCACGTACACGTACCTTGAGCTCCCTAGTGGTTTTACCTACATAGTATTTCGGGCATGGGCAGTTCAACAAATAAATAACATTTGTTGAAGTGCAAGAGATTCTGTCTCTCACATAATGCACTTTTTTACGTGTAGGTGTACAGAAACTATTTGATCTTTTTATGTACACACAATAAACACAGTGTCCACAGGGAATGGATCCCACTATGTTTCGTGCAGAGGTGAGCCAGTTAGTGTTTGATTCTCTCTTATACTCACTGTGCACCAACTTATCCCTTATGTTTGGTGCTCTCTTTGCTGTTAATAAGGGATATTCAGAAATGCATCCTGTTAAGGAAGCATCATTAGTTAGAATATGCCAATGTGAGTTCAAAATACTCCGTAGCTTACCCCAATGTGAATTATATCTTGTCACTAGTCTGGCATGATTCACATCATTTTGTACCTTACGTTGACTATATAGAAGGTCACTCCTAGCTGTATAACGTGCTCTGACCGAGGCTTTCTTAACCTGTCTTTTTGATTAGCTTCTAGAGATAAATGTTTCAGCCATTTCTTTAGCCTGCTTTTCAAAGGCTGCTTGAGATGAACAACATCTTTTAAGCCCGAGGAATTGTCCCACTGGGACTCCATTTTTTTGGGCTTGCGGGTGATGGCTTTGGGCATGTAACAGGCTATTTGTTGCTGTCTTTTTACAATGAACTTCGGTATGAATTTCGTTCCCCACTTTGCATATATTCAAATTAAAAAATGTAGCTTCATTTTTGCTTACACTAAATGTAAGGAACAAATTTAATTCATTCTGATTGAGGATTTTAACAAATTCTGTGACCGATTTTTCATCCCCTTTCCAGAGGATGAATATATCGTCCACAAACCTAAACCATACAACTACATGTTTCTCAACCCATTCTGCTAGTTCACTGAAGACAACCCTATTTTCCCAAAAACCTGCTTACAAGTAAAATGGCCCTTTCTGATTCCCGTTAGTCTGTTAAGATTTGTATTATAAGTGTGATATCTTATCTGAAAATAGCAAGCAGCATTATGAAGAGGTTAAACATCAGTATAAGGAAGCAATAACATTTAAGACCATTTTTCCGGAGTCAACCGGAGAATGTAATAGAAATATGAGTGGTTAAAAAATATACATTGTATGTAATAAACATGTTCATATGTTTGCATAATATGGTAATATAGGGAGATCTCTCTCGTCTCAAAATTCACTGATGTCTTTAGCATCTTAAAAATACATAGATAGTTTTACAAAGCTTGTCACTTTTATGTTTAAACATAACAAGATGTTGGTTACATTGTAAATAAATATAATTGCTTATGTTTGCGTCTTTTGGTACAAGGCAGTAATAAGAAATAAGTGGTAAATAAGTCTTTTCCCAGCCTGTCCCGATTTTAGCACGGCACACACTAAGGTGATAAATGTCACGTAAGGTAGTTTAATCAACTTTTCTAATTACACCTCAGTGCAAAGGAGGCGTTACCTGAAGTAAAGAAATCATTTAAATGTAGGGATCAGCCTCTCTCTAGCACATCTGATGAAGCCCTGGTCTCTAACCTTGTGTGGGAGGGGTGAAACGCGTCATGCAGAGACACTGGTGATGTAGAGCCTGGAGCAGGTGAATCAAACAGACCGCAAAACTTTCTCAAGATCTCCTCCACGGTAATGCAAGTGAAGAACGCCAGCTCACACCCTTCGATGAATTCCAGAAATTCGGGTATGTCTAAGTATACTTGCCAGCTTTTCAGTGGTGAGCGCAGACATATATGAAGGTGAGATTAGGCGAGGATTAAGTAACTATAAGAAAGTCTTTAAGAGATCAAGCATTTAACACAACTGCATTTTGTATATATGTATCAGCTATCTGACACGTTGCATGCAATTAGTGTTGAAAAAGTTTACACTGTGAATGGTGAACAGATGAAAAAACAAGCGGCAACATTTGTACATACTAAGTGGATATACAAGTTCTAAGCCTGTGCGTGTAGTTTACACTTATGTGCCAGGCGATTTCAGTATCGTTACAATTTTTACAAGTGAATTTCTAATACTAGCAGGACTGTGATGTTTACAAAAGAACAAGCATTTAACACCAAGTTCTAAGCCTGTGCGTGTAGTTTACACTTATGTGCCAGGTGATTTCAGTATCGTCACAATTGTTACAAATGAACTGCTCATACCAGTAGGACTGTGATGTTTACAAGAGCGTGCAATTAGCACTAAGTGTCTGGGACTGGACATTACAATTCACAGATACCCATTAACATCTTGAGAATATTTACTGGGGCCCCGCTTGCTACAATTCACAGCAGTAACCGGTTACTTGAGATTTTGATACATTGTGTGCTATCCAGTGGTATATTGTGCCTGTAAGGGCGATTTCATTCAGTACTGTATTAGCATACTGTAGTATCATAGTTAGGGGTTATGTTTGCTTAGCCATTCTAGGCTCTTCTTGTTTTTAGTTGTGTGTTTTGTTTTGTTGGGAATTGGGTGGAGCATAGACGTCCCACTCCTGGGAGTCATTCCATGTATTTTTAGTAATAAAGCAAGTTGAACACTGTGCAGCCTTGGTCCTTCTTTGATTGATACATTACCATATTCAATCCTTCTCTTGTTGTAACAATGGTCCATATTATTTTTTGGGACTGCTAGCATATTTGTTCTATGCAATTGATCAATTGTGTAGCACCACTATTTTATTTTTTGTGTTGTCATAGACTTATATATATATATTTGTACAGTATATATATTTGTACAGTATATATATATATATATATATATATATATATATATATATATATATATATATGCTATATCAGCAGAGAAGTTAAATTACCTGAATGAGGCTATATTTTTAAAGGTGATGGTTAAAAATTGGAGTGTTTGAAAAGTTAAATAATTACTACTGGCAAAAGAACACAAAAAAGTGAAAAATTGCCTAGATTTACACAGTAGAAAACATATGTAAAAATAAAAGAAAAAGTGATGCTTGGATACAGAATAAATGTTAAAGTTATTAGCAAGTATACTAGATGACATTTCATAGGAACAGTGTGAAAGCCAGGCATATTTTTTTTTAAGAATTTAGTAGTCATTTAGCAAAATGCTTGGAGGGAAGAAAAAGAGTAATAATTTTGAATGCATGAACTTTAGAAGATGAAAGGTTGAGTGAGTGAACAAATATGAGAGCTTGAAAGATACATCATAGGTTATAGGTGTTGCTAAATAACAGTGCACTAATTGATGGTATTAGTGTCTGAGTCAGTATGCCAGGTTTCAGGTGGTTGATGAACTGAGCATTAGTGTCATTCTTTTGTAAAAAAAAAAAACCCAAATATTTATATAGTTTGTATTTTCCTATACAACAAGTCTGCTACATCAAGTCTTCTCACCATATTAAAGCTTGCCTAAAGAAATAATTGTATTACCAAGAATCTTCCACAATTTATTTGTGCATACATTTGGATTATGATTTTATTTTGAATGAGAAGAATAAAAGAAAACTGTAGAAAATGAGATGATTTTTGGTAGTATCTTGCAAAAGAAAGAGGCAGAGATAAAGAATGTTCTTTGTCAGGTAATAAAGGACCTAATGAGTTATAAATTGCCATAGATGACTAAGGGCCTGATCATCTAATGCTCTCCACTCTGGCCAGATAATATAAGAAGTTCCATCAGTAGGGCAAGGTCCTTCAACAATTTTATAAAGGTGATGTTTAAAAATTGGAGTGTTTGAGAAGTTAGATCATTACTACTGGAAAAAGAACAGAGAAATAAAGTGAAAAATTGACTAGATTTACACAGTAGAAAAAAATAATCAAATAAATAAATTGGAAAGCAATGCTTAGATATAGTAGAAATATTACAGTTAGTAGCATAGATATTAACTGATATTTAATGGGGGGGGGGGGGAGAAATGTGTGAAAACCAGGTATAATTGTTTCCAAGAATATAGTAGCCATTTAGCAAATACTTGAGGGAAAGAAAAGAGCAATAATTTTAAATTCATGAACTTTAAAAGGTGAAATGTTGAGTGAGTGAACAAATATGATAACTTCAAAGCTACATCAAAGTTATAGATGTTGCTGAAAAACAGTCCACTAATTGATAGTATTAGTGTCTGAGTCAGTATGCCAGGTTTCAGGAGGTTGATGTAGATAGAAAAAAATAAACTGAGTAATAGGGCTGATTTAGCAATGCTTCAACTGATAATACGCTAGAATATCGCGTCAAATTAGACGCAAAGTTGATCCGCCGTAGTTAACAAAGCGTAAAGATCGTCACATGTTGAAATGTGTGACGTAATATTCGCTCCCGCAATATAAACCCGACGCAGATGGACGCTTGTTATTCGAGCGGAATACTGATCATCCGCCATCACATTTGACTCTATTTGACCATATTGCCAATTTATCAAACATTCAACAGGTACAGTCGCGTCAATTCCGACGCAGCATACCTATCGTTAAAACCGCCACCCTTGAGGACGCAAATGCCCTAGAAATCAATGGGAGTCTGAAAACACAGAAAGGTTAGTTTCGATGCTGCAAGACAATGAAGCATATTAGATAATAAAAGTAAATTAGGGAGATGTTACCCTACTTATGGATTATGTTAAATCTTTTCTCTCATTACAAAGCAAGGGGACAATATTATTGCTTCAAATTTGGTGCAAAGTATTGCTCCAAATTTAGTGCACTAGAAGATATAGGGATAAAAATTAAATAAATACATTACTACTTGTGGATTATGTTACATCTTTGTCTCTCATTACAAAGCTAGTGGACGATATTATTGCTCCAAATTTGGTGCAAAGTATTGCTCCAAATTTTGTGCACTAGTAGATATAGGGATAAAAATGAAATAAATACATTACATAATATAGCCAACTTCCTTTTTTTGGATAAATCTATTTGCAACATGTTTAACGCATGTAACAAGTCCCACTCTCTACTTCGCACTAAATTTGACGCAACACTTTTCGCACCAAATTTGACGCAATACTCAAACTCCTAAACAACCCACAAACTGGTAAAGTTTTCCACAACTTTTTATTGGTAAATGCAGAATCACGTGATTAATGAAATCAGCCAATCTGATTGAAATATTCATTTTCTACTATCACTAACTAATCAAATTGCTCTATACATGAGTCACTCATCAGAACTTGTAAGTGCCATTTGTTACATTGTGTATTATACTTTGAAAGTATGTATATGTGAAATTAGTATGAAAGATAAACATTGATGATGACATTAGGCCACACAGTGTAATATTTCTGACAATGATTTTAATAATCAAATGATGTTTGATTCAATATAATCTTAAACTGATAGCTTAAAGGGATAGTCTACCTAACATTAAACTGTCATGAATCAGGTACAGCAGACATTAAAATCACCTCTTTACTGTCATGCTATTTTCTGTGTTTTTCTTCCTTCTCTTGAATTTAATTTTCATTAAGAAATGTCATCTTAAATGCCAGCCCATTTATTAACACCTGTGTAAGGGTGGTGTTTAAAACTAGACTGCAATCAGGAAGGGTTATACAGGTGCAGAGAGAAAACTGGCCAAGCTCTTAAAATATCCATTAATTGCAAATAAATGCATACGATACCCTGATTACATGTTATATTCACAATTATTCTTGCTTAGAACAATTATATACTGTATATTTTTTGTTATATGATACTTTCACAGAAATTAATGTGTATTTGTATTTCTAGGAGTCATATTTTTTACTTATTTTTTCAATTATTATTAATGCTATAATTTGTATATATATATATATATATATATATATATATATATATATATATATATATATATATAGATAGATATATGTGTGTGTGTGTGTGTTATGTCAGAAATCTTTTGCAAACATATTTACATGTCCCTAAGTTCCTTTTTTTGTTCTAAACAATGTTGTCTGTCATATCTCTGTGTTTATTTATACAACTATATGTATATATTGTAAGTGTATTATTATTCTGAGCAGGAATAATTGCAAATATAACATGTAATCAAAGTATCATATGTATATAGTTGCAATCAATGGATATTTTAAAGGGATAGGAAAGTAAAAATTTAAGTTGCATGATTCAGATAGAGCATGTAATTTTGAATTCACTTCTATTTTCAAGTGTGCTTTGTTTACTTGGTATACCTTGTTGGAAAAGAATACGCACATATCCTACACTAGTAGGAGCTAGCTGCTAATTGGTGCCTGCACACATTTGTCTCTTGTGATTGGCTACATAGATGTGTTCAGCTAGCTGCCAGTAGTGCAATGCTGTTCTTTCAGCAAGGGATAACAAGGCTTTCCTCCTCTAACACAACTGCTGTAGCCTCTCTGTCCTATATCGGCCTGCACTTCAGTCACACTCCCAGGCCTGGAGACAAATAAGGAGGAGAAGGAATTCTCCTGTCTCCACACAGTACCTTTCACTGCATTCCTTCAACCCCCCTCTCTTTCCTTCTCATCTTTTGAAGTTCACGCTATCCGCCTCTTCTCCCCTGTAGCTTTTCATGTTGCAGTTATCTATCGGCCCCCTGGCCCAGCATCACAATTTCTTGACCACTTTGAAGCCTGGCTTCAACATTTTCTCTCTTGTAATGTCCCTTCTCTGATCTTAGGGGACTTCAACATACCCCTTGATAAGCCTAACATGCCTGCTGCCTCTAAACTTCTATCCCTTACCACCTCTTTAGGCCTGTCCCAGTGGACAACATCTCCAACACACTGTGAAGGCAACTCCATAGACCTGGTCTTCACAAATCTCTGTGCTGTTTCCAACTCTCTTAACTTCCCCTTTCCTCTCTCTGACCACCATCTACTAACTTTCTCTCTTACTCTACCTGCTATATCTTTGCAAGCCCCCAAAAAACTGCTACCTTACAGGAATTTAAATGACTTGGATCTCACAGACTTTTCCACTCAACTGAGTCCTCTGCTCTCTGACATTTCATCCCTCTCTTGTCCAAACCTCGTGACTCTACAGTATAATTCGGCACTAAAATCAACACTTGACAAAACTGCACCCTCCACTCTTCGACATACATCAATCACTCGACGGCAACCGTGGCACACTAAACAGACCAGATATCTTCAGCGATGCTCACGGGCTGCTGAACGGCAGCAGAGGAAATCATGCACCTGTGCTGATTTCCAACATTATAAATTCACCCTTAAGTCCTACAATTCTGTGCTCAGCCTGGCCAAGCAAGTCTATTTCTCCTCCCTTGTGTCATCTCATGCATCCAACCCCAGAAAACTTTTCTCAACCTTTAACTCCCTTCTACGTCTGCCTGCCCCCCTGCCCACTGCCAACCTCACTGCTCAAATTATTGCTGATCACTTCAAAAATAAAATTGACACCATTAGAAAAGAGATCTGCACCTCACACCCCTCAAACCCAGCAATCCTACCCACCCCTTCTAATAACAAAAACCTATGCTACTTCCCTCCTGTAACAGAGGAAGAAGTCTCTGCACTCATATCCTTGGCTCATGTCACAAACTGCCCACTTGACCCTATTCCTTCACAACCTATTCCCTCTCTCTCTGCTTTACTAACCTCTACCCTAACTCATCTCTTTAACCAATCTCTGACCGCTGGCACATTTCCTGACACATTCAAGCATGCGTCAATCATACCAATCCTAAAAAAGCCCTCGCTTGACCCCTCCACGCCTTCTAAATATCGACCGGTCTCTTTACTTCCCTTTGCTTCAAAATTATTGGAATGACTAGTCTATAATCGGCTAACTCAATTTCTCACAACTAACTCCTTACTTGATCCACTACAATCTGGTTTCCACCCTAAACACTCAACAGAAACTGCTCTTGCTAAAGTAACAAATGACCTGTTATCAGCTAAAGCAAAAGGCCATTACTCCTTACTAATTCTCCTTGACCTGTCCGCAGCTTTTGACACAGTTGACCATCCTCTCCTAAAAATACTACTTTAATTTGGCATCCGAGACACAACCCCCTCCTGGTTTGCATCATATCTTTCAAACCGCTCGTTTTCAGTTTCCTTTAACAACATATCTTGTGATACAATGCCTCTCTCAGTTGGGGTACCGCAAGGCTCTGTCTTGGGCCCCTTGCCTTTCTCTCTTTATACATTCTGCCTAGGAAAACTTATAGCCTCCTTTGGATTCCAGTACCACCTATATGCTGATGATACCCAAAACTATCTTTCCTCTCCTGATATCTCTCCCTCTGTACTCAACCAGATTTCTGACTGCCTCTCTGCAATTTTCTCTTGGATCTCTTCACACTACCTCCAACTCAATCTGTTCAAAACTGAGCTGCTTCTTATCCCCACTCTTCGAGACATCCAACACCTGACATTTCTCTGATGGTTGGAGACTCTATTCTCAACACCTCACCTCAGGTCCGCTGCCATGGGGTCACACTAGACTCAGAACTCACATTCAACCCACACATACAAGCGCTTACCAAATCCTGTCGTTTACACCTACGCAACATTTCCAGAATTCGTCCCTTCCTTACTCAAAAAACTACAAAAATACTTATTCATTCCCTCATTTTGTCACGCATTGATTATTGCAATCTACTCCTAAATGACCTTCCAAAACACCGCCTCTCCTCCCTCCAATCTATTATGAATGCTTCTGCTAGACTCATCCACCTAAGTCGACGATCTACATCAGCTGCTCCGCTCTTCCAGTCTCTACACTGGCTCCCTATACACTGCAGAATACAATTTAAAGTATTAGCCCTAACCTACAAAGCACTCAACAGTCTAACTCCCAACTATATTTCCTCTCTCATCGTGAAATATTCCCCATCCCGTCCTCTTTGATCAACCTCTGACCTACGTCTCTACACTCCTGTTATCTCTACGTCCCACTCCCGCCTCCAAGACTTTGCACATGCTGCTCCTGTCCTCTGGAACTCTCTACCCCGCTCCATTACACTGTCTCCAACCTTGTGTAGCTTCAGACGATCCTTGAAAACTCACCTATTCAGAGAGGATTACCATCTCTCCTCCATCCCGCATCCGAACTAAACTAATACATGTACATGAACTGCCTGACTCACTGCTGCAAATACAACCGATGTAACAAGCTACCCTAACCTTATGTCTCTGCACCCTAAACCTATAGACTGTAAGCTCTCCGGAGCAGGGCCTTTTTCCTCCTGTACTAGATTTGTTTTGTTTTGTTATGTTTTGTATTTTATCACAAATCTTTGTCATTGTATACCCCTATCACTGTACCCAGCGCTACGGAATTTGGCAGCGCTATACAAATAAATGATAATAATAATAATAATAACAAGAGAATGAAGCAGGGTTTGATGGTAGAAGTGAATTTAAAAGTTGTTTAGAATTATATGTTCTATCCAAATAATGAAAGAAAATTTTGGGCTTTCCTGTCCCTTTAAGAGCTGTGCCAGGTTTCTCTCTGCACCTGTCTAACCCCTCCTGTTCGCAATCTATTTTTAAAATTCCACCCCTTCACAGGTGTTATAAAATGGGCTGGCATATAAGATGACATTTCTTACTGAAAAATAAATTCAAGAGAAGGAAGGAATACACTGAAAATAGCATGCCAGTAAAAAGGTGATTTTAATTTCTGCTGTATCTGAATCATGACAGTTTAAAGTTAGGTGGGCTATCCCTTTGAGCTATCAGCTTAAGATTCTTTTGAATCAAACATCAATTCGAATTTTAAAAATGTTGTCTAAAATATTACACTGTGTGTCCTAATGTCAGCATCAATGTTTATCTTTCAAAGTATAATGCACAATGTAACAAATGGCACTTACAAGTTCTGATGAGTGATCAATGACACAAGTATTGAGCAATTTGATTCGTTAGTGATAGTTTATAATGTGTATTTGAATTAGATTGGCTGATTCATGTGATTATGCATATTCCAATCAAAAGTAGTGGAAAAATTCACTAGTGTGTGGGTTATTTAGGAGTTTGCGTCATAATTGGTGCGAAAAGTAATTACATGGCTTAAACATGGTGCACATAGATTTTTCCAAAAAATAAAAAGGAATTTAGCTATATTATGTTGTGTATTTATTTCATTTTTATCTCTATATCTATTAGTGCAACAAGTCTGGGGCAAAACTTTGCACCAAATATGTAGAAATAATATTGTCCCCTTGCTTTGTAATGAGAGACAAAGTTGTAGCATAATCCATAAGTAGTAATGTATTTTTCATTTTTATCCCTATATCTACTAGTGCACCAAAAGTGGAGCAATATTAAGTTTCTAATTCACTTTTATTATGTAATATACTACATTTTCTTGCAGCATCGAACATAAGCTTTTTGTGTTTTCTGATTCCCATTGAGTTCTATGGCATCCGCAACCTCAATGGTGGCGGATTGAAAACTAGGTACGCTGAGTCGGAAAAGACGCGAGCATAACTGTAGAAGTTTTGATAACTTCGTGAGAGCTTCAAATAGTGTCGATTAGGAGGGCGAATGAACACGATTCCGCTCGAATACCACAGGTTTTCAACTCGCATCAATCTTCGTCGGAATGACATCACAGGATCGTATGTAACATCAAAAAATTCAACAACGGCCGATGTTGACACTTTGGTAACTACGGCGGATCAATCTCGCGACAATTACGACGCAGAATTCCAGCGTCTTTTCAGTTGGCGCTTTGATAAATAGGCCCCTTAGTGTCATACTTCTGTAAAAAAAATGAAAATAAATAAATAAATGAACAAATATTTAAATACTTTACATTTTCCTATAAAACAAGTCTGCTACATCAGGTCGTCTCACCATATTAAAACTTGGCTACATAAATAATTGTACTGCCAAAAATCTTCCACACATTTTTGTGCATACATCTTGAATATTATGAATTTAGTTTGAATGACAAAACTGTAGAAAATTAGATAAGATTATTGGTAGTATATTGCAAGAGATAGAGGAAGAGATAAAGGCCCCAATTTATCAAGGTCTGTCCGACCTTATCCGACAGTGCGGATCGGGTCCGACAGACCTTGCTGAATACGGCGAGCAATATGCTCGCCGTATTCAGCATTGCACCAGCAGCTCACAAGAGCTGCTGGTGCAACGCTGCCCCCTGCAGACTCGCGGCCAATGGGCCGCCAGCAGGGGGGTGTCAATCAACCCGATCATACTCGATCGGGTTGATTTCTGGCGATGTCTGTCCGCCATGTCTGTGACTGCTGCTTCATAACTGCTGTTTCTGTCGAGCCTGCAGGCTCGCCAGAAACATGGGGCATCAAGCTCCATACGGAGCTTGATAAATATGCCCCAAAGAATGATCTTTGTCAGGGAATAAAGGGCCTAATGAGTTTTAAATTGCCATAGCTGACTTAACGTCAGATCTTCTAAAGCTCTCCACTCTGGCCAGATTATATAAGACGTTTCATCAGTAAGGAAAGGTGCTCTCACATATACTTTGTGCACCTTTTTCACAAGAGTATATACATACTAGGCCATGTGGCGCTTCTGTCTTCTTTTAACTTTCACAGATCACTGATTTTGAGATACTGACCTTCGATTCCCTCACAGATAGCAGCTTGGACCTGGACAGTTCTATTTGATTCAGTGGTTTTTGGAACTAACCCTACATAATATATGGGACTTTCTTTGCCATTTAACATATATATATATATATTGATATTTTTATATTTGTTTTGATTTGTTGTCATTAGTATAAGGAGATTTCAAATATCTTTTTTTTTTTCATTTGACCTAGGGCGCCCCCTTTCTCTTTTGGTATTATCCCATGACATGGTAAGGGAAACATTATGTACCAATAAATAGAAGGCTGCCCAAAAAATTGAAACTTATGAAACATAACAGACTAATGGCCGATGACCAAAAGCTCTCTGGCAAGGAGAGAAATCATGCAAATCATTCTGCTAGATTACAAGTTTTGTCGGTAAAGACTTGTGTTGCTAATGAGCCTTTTTCTTCCAGTGCTCACTTTAAACAACGCTGGTATTACAAGTTTTCTGAATGGCTGCGTTAGCCTCAGAAAAGTGAGCGTTGAGCAAATTTAGCTCCACTTCTACCTGTAATACCAGCGTTGCTTACGGTAGCGGTAAGCTGGCTAAAACGTGCTCGTGCACAATCTCCCCATTGGAAACAATGGGGCTGAGATGGCTGAACAAAAACCTAACACCTGCAAAAAAGCAGCGTTCAGCTCCTAACGCAGCCCCATTTTTTCCTATGGGAAAATACTTTCTAAGTCTACACCTAACACCCTAACATGAACCCTGAGTCTAAACACCCCTAACCTTACACTTATTAAACCCTAATCTGCCGCCCCCGACATCCTCGCCACCTGTATTATATTATTAACCCCTAATCTGCCGCTCCGGACACCGCTGCCACCTACATTATACCTATGAACCCCTAATCTGCTGCCCCTAACATCGCCGACACCTACATTATATTTATTAACCCCTAATCTGCCGCCCCCAACGTCGCCGCCACCTACCTACAATTATTAACCCCTAATCTTCCACCCCCAACGTCGCCACTACTATATTAAATGTATTAACCCCTAAACCTAAGTCTAACCCTAACCCTAACACCCCCTAACTTAAATCTATTTTTAATAAATCTGAATAAAATTACTATAATTAAATAAATTATTCCTATTTAAAACTAAATACTTACCTATAAAATAAACCCTAATATAGCTACAATATAACTAATAGTTACATTGTAGCTATTTTAGGATTTATTTTTATTTTACAGGCAACTTTGTATTTATTTTAACTAGATAGAATAGTTATTAAATAGTTATTAACTACCTAGATAAAATAAATACAAATATACCTGTCAAATAAACCCTAACCTAAGTTACAATTACACCTAACACTACTCTATAATTAAATTAAATAAACTAAATTACGAAAAAAACAAAAACTAAATTACAGAAAATAAAAAAGAAATTACAATATTTTAAACTAATTACACCTAATCTAATTACCCTAATAAAATAAAAAAGCCCCCCAAAATAATAAAATTCCCTACCCTACACTAAATTACAAATAGTATTGCAATTGACGTAAGGGGATTTGCGGTATGGAAAAGTTGCGGAAGAAAAGTGAGCGGTACACCTGTACCTGCCAAACTTGTAATACCAGCGGGCGTTAAAAAGCAGCGTTAGGACCCCTTAACGCTGCTTTTTAAGGCTAACGCCAAACTCCTAATCTAGCCGGTTGTGTTTAATTTTTTATGCATTATACAGGAATGCAGGTGTCTAAACTTCACATGCAGAACACTGCATAGCGAGATTAGCTACTATTTTTATTTGTGGAGGGTAAAGGTATGTACAAAAAGTTATTTGGAATATTACTAAAAAATCTCTTTTAAAGGGACTATTTGATTATTTTATTGTGTAAAAAGAACTTTACTACTCATTCTCCAGATTTGCATAACCAACATTGTCATATTAATATACTTTATAACCTCTAAGTTTGCCTGTTTCTAAGCCCCTGCAGGCCACCCCTTATATCAGTGCTTTTTAAATCATACACAACAGCCAGATAGTGCTAGTTCATGTGTGCCATATAGATATCAATGTGCTCACTCCTGTGGAGAATGATAATAGTTATACAAGAACCAGCACTAATTGGCTAAAATGAAAGTTTGTAAAAAGAACTGAGATAAGGAGCAGTCTGCAGGGGCTTATATAAAGGTAATCACAGAGGTAAGAAGTATATTGATATAACAATGCTTGTTATGCAAACCTGGGGAATGAGTAAGGGATTATCTATCTTTTTTAAAACTAATCATTTTCAACTACACTGTCCTTTTAAATTTGTCTTTGTTCTTTGGATATTTCTAGCTCTAGAATAGTCTTTTAAAAAGGGTACAAAAATGAATTTAATTTTTAAAATTATGTCTTACAAAAAGTAATACAGTCTCGAAAGCGTACTTTTGTGCTAGGTACTTACTCTTTTTTTTATTCAAGATAATATACCTATTAATATTAAAGGTGGTAAAAATATTGCAATCCCATAAATGTCTTATACAAAATGCTATATTCCATTTAGTGTTCCTTTACACGCATGTATAAAATTGTGATTAAAAATAGAATCAAATCATCAAGTTCACATTTATCAGAATTTAATGTAATGCCTAAGAATATTTTTCTAATTACATTTTGAATTATGTATATTGCTATATATATATATATATATATATATATATATATATATATATATATATATATATATATATTTATTTATTTATTTATTTATTTATTTCTAAGGAATACAAACCACTGTAGGTTTAAGAAGTCTGCCTGTGAGCAAAGGTACATAGGGGTAAATTTATTATAGTGCGAGTGGACATGATACTATGTAGAGTATCATGTCCGCTGCACTTCAATAAATGCTGACAGCATATGCTGTCGGCATTTATCATTGCACCAGTAGTTCTTGTGAACTGCTGGTGCAATACTGCCCCCTGCAAGAAAACCACTCGTTCAATCATTGAATAGCTTTCTATATATAATTATATGCCGGGAGTGCAACAGAGCGCACATGCAGTAGTATTATTTGAAGATAAACAAGCCAGCAATTACTTTTGGATTTGCACATAGCGCAGCATATTGGGGTCAATTTGCAAGCCTTTCGACCCACTACGGGCTGCAGGCTCTCACAAGAGAACCTGCACGCCATATTTAAAAAGCAGCAGTCATCAAACCTCTGCTTCCCTAATCTTTCACCACCTCGAAAGTGACAAAATTCAATCTCTGCAGTCTAGTCCGACCGGGGAGATTGACAGCTCCGGCCTACGCATGACAAAATAGCGCTCGTGTACAATGCTGAATTCCACCTGGGGAATTCAGCCCGCCAGAAGCGAGCTGCGGCAGACAGGGGTGCGCATGTGCGCCCCTGTCCGCCTCAGCTTGATAAATCGCCCCATTGTGTGACAGTATATGGCACAAAGAATACAGGGTGATTACTGGTGGCAAGATACAAAGGAATTGAATGTTCATACCTCACCAACCACGCTTGAGCAGTTGAATGTCCCGGTGTTTGTTTGTAGGAACTGACCGCAACTCCGGCTTCAGTGAGTGTGAGAGAGACGCTGCTGACAGGAGCGGGCGGTAGCTGATGACGTAACCGCAGCTCCGTGCGTCTCAGTCAGTACAGCTGAGAGAGGAGAGCCAAGCACGGAACAAGCTGCGGTGGAACACAGAGTAGGAAAAAGGTTAGTAAGGCGTAGATAGGAGTAATTTCTAAGGTCCTTAGGCTAGTTGTATGTTGCTGCAGGAATAGCTAAACAACTTCAATAATCCAGCAACTAGATAGGCAGGCTGTGATCATTTATAGGGAGGAGGAGGAGTCTGTTTAAAGGTATAGTGTAAGGGAAAACGGATTTCCTTACACAGCCCCCCCCCCCCCAAAGAAACCACAGCGAGGTTTCAAGGAGGAGGTCTGTCCGGATGCCTTCGATGGAACTGAGAGATCAACCTGGGAGCGGAAAGATTGGAGACAGGCTCCCATGAGTCTTCCTCCTGACCAAATCGCAGCCAACGAACTAGGTAGAACAACTGCCCACGAATAAGTTGAGAGTCTATGATACTGTGTACCTGAAACTCCTCTTGTCCATCCAATGCCGGGATACCTGGAAGATGAGTGAGTGGTGGTACATCTGAACGTCATGGCTTTATCAGAGATATATGAAAGGTAGGGTGCACCTTCATCGAAGGTGGAAGATCCAAAGTAACAGTAAGAGGATTTGAGATTGAAGAGATGACGAATGGTCCAATAAAAGTACGACCAAGCTTCTTACATGGGTAATGCATTTTCAAGTTCTTAGTGGATAACCAAACTCGTTGACCTACCGTATAGTTAGGTCCGGGTCTACGTCTCAAATTGTAGTATTTACTTTGTGTAGCTTGGGAATCAAGAATGTGCGTCTTTACTGATGTAAAAACTCGAGAGATGTCATTTATGGTGTCATTCACCTGAGGGCAGGGTGTATCTATTTTAGGTAAAAGGTCAGAGCGAGGATGTAACCCGTAATTGATAAAGAAAGGAGTGAATCCAGTTGATGTATTCACATGATTGTTATGAGCAAATTCCGCTAAATGGAGATAATCAGCCCATGTATGTTGTTCTTGGGAACAATAACAGCGTAAATATTGTTCAATGCTTTGATTCACTCTTTCAGTTTGTCCATTGGACTGTGGGTGGAAGGAAGTTGTGAGGCATTGTTCTATATGGAGAGATTTACAGAGATTCCTCCAAAACCTGGACGTGAACTGTGTTCCACGATCACTTATAACAGACTTGGGAATACCATGCAACCGTACGATTTCTTTGAGGAATAAGTCAGAAGTAATTTTAGAGGTAGGCAAGGCGGTTGTGGGAATAAAATGAGCCATTTTGGAGAAGAGGTCTGTTACAACAAGGATGGTATTGAATCCATTAGATCTAGGGAGATCTACTATAAAATCCATGGAAATTTTCTCCCACGGTTTATCAGGTACTGGTAAGGGTTGCAAGAACCCAAAGGGTTGCTGTTTTGCATGTTTGGAAGTAGCACAAGTGTCACAGTCGGACAAATGTTTACAAACAGATTGTCTGAGACCTGGCCACCAGTAGAATCGGAGGAGTACTAATGTGGTTTTTTCCACGCCCATATGTCCTGCTAGGGGCGAGTCATGGACCTGTTGTAGTAAAGTTTGGCGTAGGTTAGGAGGTATATACAGCTTGTTCTCTTTGTAGTATAACCCGTCAGAATGTAACGTGAGTTCATCTAGAGGAATCTCAGTGTTAGCAATTTGATCTGCTTTGATCTGAGTTGTAACTAATCCAATGAAACATTCTTGAGGGATGAATGTAGATGGTGGATTTTCTGGGTAACGGTTGAAAGGCAATCGAGAAAGGGCATCTGCTTTTCCGTTCTTATCTCCTGGTCTATAAGAGATGTTGTAACGGAATCTCGAGAAGTAAAGACTCCATCGTAGTTGTCTTGAGGAAAGAGTCTTATTAGTTTGAAGATACTGCAAGTTTTTGTGGTCGGTAAATATGACTATAGGATGTACAGCACCTTATAGAAGATGTCGCCAGTGGTCAAACGAACTTTTAATCGCTAGTAACTCCTTCTCTCCTACAGGGTAGTTCCTCTCCGCCGGTTGGAGGACTCTGGAGTAGTAGACGACTGGATGGAGAGGTTCCTTACAAGAGGGCCTTTGGGATAGGATAGCCCCTATAGTGTATTCCGAGGCATCGACTTCCAGAACAAACTGGTGATTTAGATCAGGATATCTCAGAATGGGTTCTGAGGAGAACTTCTGTTTTAGGAAGTCAAAAGCTTCTTGAGCTTGGGGAGTCCAGGAGAAGTTAGATTGTAATTTAGTGAGATCTGTAAGAGGTTTACTGATAGCAGTGAATCCTGGGATAAACTTTCTATAAAAGTTAGAGAATCCAAGGAAGCGCTGTACATCTTTCCTGGAGGAGGGAGTGGGCCACTCAAGTATAGCACAAACTTTTTTGTTATCCATAGATAACACAGACAGAATCTCACCATCTTCTCTATAGTGCAAGTATTATTGCCTTTATTTTAATGGTTTTATTTTATTTTGTATAAACATTCTGTACACAGTGTACATTTTAATGACTATTAAAGTTGAGTGAAATTTATTTTTGAGTTCTTATTTGTCTCATTTACATCATCTAGCGCTGTTTACTTGTTAACTCACTGTTTTTATAAAGAGGCAGAAACAAGTTTTTGTCATTTCTGTGCTCTTTTTTCAAAATAAACAAACAAACAGCAGCTTGAATATTTTAAGTTATATATTATTCATTGTTGTGTTTGCTATTTTAACATATTTTATTGATTTATATTTGGCAGATATATTTAAACTAATTTCTGCCACAAAAATTTTATATTGTTTGGCGCGCTCTTAGGTATATATACCTATTTCTTTTGAAAAACCCTATACGTGTGGGCTAACACGGGTAACCCGACAGGAGTTATGAAAATGTTACATTTCTATATAAACTGATACCTGTATATCTATTCCTATAGAATATATAGGTATAGATATGTATTTTACATGAACAGTGTCAGATACTGTATATACAGGTATACCCCACTCATACTGCGGGTTAGGGACCGGAGCCCCGCTGTAAAGTGAAAACCGCCTTAAAGTGAAACAAGGCAGTTTTAGCTTTCTTTTCAGTGTTTAAAATCCTGAAAACATTATTGAACTAACATATATTAGGGGTGCAATAGTGCTATGTTTAGTTTAACACTAGTACAGCAAGTATTCAATTAGTATTCAATAAATACTGTACATGTAAAATTGTGACAATTACTGTAGTAAAATTTGCCAGACTATAGCACTGAGACACAGATTGCACTGCAATGCTGTAAACAGAGTGAACTAAACATAACAAAATGGTGCCATTCACTTTTCTTGCAATCTCACGATGATTACAGCACTGTTTCAAAATCCTTGGAGGTTGAACTTCAGCTCCACAAATCGCTGTATTAGCGAATCGCTGTAAAGTGAAGCGCTGTAAAGTGAAGTATACCTGTATAAAGAAATATATATTTAATAATAAAAAGTACATTATTTTCTATATGAAGAACATAGGAAAGTAAAAAATGCGTAATGCACATCAGGGTTTACAACTTAGGCCTAACACAGTTGGGTTAGCACATATGAAGAATCTTCAGTATGCATTATTGAAATATTCAATATAAAAATTAAAAAAAACCAAAATATTATACATACTGTCAACTATTATTAAATAACCCATAGACTATACATAGATTATTATTGTATGTATAATATTTTTAAATAATTGTTGTTGTTTTTTATTTTATATTTTATTTTTCACTAATGTAATCCATTTTATGAAATCTAGACCCTTTTCTTGCTCCTCAATGACTTCATCATTTATAGTATGAAGTCACCAAAGGACAAATATCTGATTGACTTCCTCGGATGAAACAAATGATACACAGTAATAATCATGCTGTATAGATATTTTAATGTTGGTAATGCCATTCTATTAATTTATTTTGTGCTACCAGTTGTAAAACTGAGTATACTGTACATGATCACCCTCCATTACGATCAGCCAGATTTCTTTCCTTTCCACACAATTTGCTATTATTCTCTACAAATAACGTACAATACGCATTTCTTTATTTATTCTACATAAGCTAATACCATTTATCAAAGAAACCATTCTAGTTGTAACAAACTATGAAAAGAAAAGTGATTTTAAGCACTGTTGCAATAATGCATTACAATAGGGTATATTTTTAGTGTCCCTACTTGCAGAATGCCCTATTTGTAATATGTTACAATTTGAAAACAATAAGATTATGTTTAAAATAAATAAATAATAATAATAAAAATATAAAAATATTATATAAATATGTATATATATATATATATATATATATATATATATATATATACATATATATATATACATATATATATATATATATATATATATATATATATATATATATATAAATTTGAATTTGTTCCGAATCAAAATTCCGAATGTGTGTGTGTGTGTCTGTGTGACTGTGTGTATATTTAGGTAGGGTTTCAACCCAGCCAGTATTTCACCAACCCAGCCAGTATTTCACCAACACGGCCAGTATTTTTAAGGTTCAGATCAAAGTTAAAAATGAAGAATAAATATAGAAATAACAATGATGTAATGGAGAAACGTCTTCTAGGTGTGTTAGAATATAGCTGTAAACCAATGATTATTTATTAGCAGTCCTAGCAGCTTTAGTCCCTAGGTTATACTGTATAACTACTTATGCAAATCTATGCTAATGAGCGTGGCCAATCTTTTTTTTTTTTTCAGAAAAGGCGGCAACCCTATATTTAGGTAATTATGAGTGTATATATTTATAGTGAGGTGCTAAAAAAATGGTAAATATAGGAATTTGCATAAATGTAACATCCACAATAAAACATATATTTTGCTCATTCGTTGATTAATCATATTTTACAGTATTTATTGACAGCTATATTAAAATAAAACTGTGCACTAATTCAACAATGGATGGATTTTTTTTAAATGGGATTTCAATTTAATGAAAAGACAGCAGAAAATATATAATGATGTTGGTGTATCTGAAAGCTGCTTGTCATCATATTAGAAAGTTGAAATATCAAGAAGCTGCAATAAATTGCTAGCCCTGTTAGCTTGTGTTGAACTGTGCAAAAGGCCTTTGCCTTCACTGAGATGATTGTTAATTTCTACCAGAGCCTGATGTAAACCGTGACAGCTGAACAACATACAGGCACCTACAGCACATCGAAAAGGTGATAATAAGTCATGTCTTTGAGGTAAATGTCAGGCTTTAACAGTTATTAACCCTTGCTAAGCTAGCATGTTTGGCATGAGTGATTTAATAGAAAATGGATGAAAAACAAAGATTTATCTGCTAAGGTTTTTAACCAATGTATTTTTAGATTAAATCCATTTATTGGTGGCATTTCTGTGAGAAAAAAAAATGTACCAGTAGCATTTATTTACATTGTTTTAAAGGGACAGTCTACTCCAAATATGTTGTTGTTTAAAAAGATAGTTAGTCCCTTTATTACCCATTCCCCAGTTTTGCATAACCAACACAGTTATATTAATATACTTTTTACCTCTGTGATTACCTTGTATCTAAGCCTTTTCTGACATCCCCTGATCACATGACTTTTTAATTATTATCTATTCACTTGCATTTTATCCAATTAATGCAGTGTCTGCCACAACCCATGGGGGTGAACACAATGTTATCTATATGGCTCACATGAACTGTTGTGAAAAGCAAATAAAAAAGCATGTGATAAGAGGCTGTCTACAGCGGCTTAGAAACTGGTAGAAATTTAGAGGTTTAAAGGTTATAAAGTATATTAATATAACAATGTTGGTTGTGCAAAGATAGGGAATGGGTAGTAAAGGCGTTATTTATCTTTTTAAACAATAACAATTCTGGTGTAGACTGTGCCTTTAACAGAGAGATAATTTATAATCTATACATTTTTTTGTCCACAATAACATTAACTTTCTAAAAGAATCTAAATGTATATGGCCAAAAGCATGTGGACACCCCTACTAATTATTGATTTCACGTGCTTCAGCCAACACCCATTGCTAACAGGTGCATACAATACAACTCATAGCTGAATCTATAGAAATATCTATAGACAAACATTAGCAACACAATTAGTCGTACTGAAAAGCTTTGTGATTTTAAACATGGCACTGTTAGGATGCTACCTTTGCCAGTTCTTGAAATTTCCACCCTACTAGGTCTGCACAGGGAAAAGTTATATTATTGTGAAGTGGAAGCATCTAGGAGCAACAGCAGCCCAGCCACAAAGAGGTGGAACACGCAAACTCACAGAGTAGGGCTGCTGAGTGCTGAAGCGCGTAGTGCGTAAAAATCACCTGTTATCTGTTGCATCACACAAAACAGAGTTGGAAGCAACATCAGCACAGGAAGCTTCATGAAATTGGTTTCTATGGCTGAGCAGTTGCACAGAAGTCTCACATCAACATGCTTAATGCCAAGCATCAACGGTGTAAAACACATCGCCACTGCTCTCTGGAGCAGTGGAAAGGTGTTCTTTGGAGCAGTGGAAAGGTGTTCTTTGGAGCAGTGGAAAGGTGTTCTCTGGAGCAGTGGAAAGGTGTTCTCTGGAGCAGTGGAAAGTTGTTCACTGGAGCAGTGGAAAGTTGTTCTCTGGAGCAGTGGAAAGGTGTTCTCTGGAGCAGTGGAAAGTTGTTCACTGGAGCAGTGGAAAGTTGTTCTCTGGAGCAGTGGAAAGGTGTTCTCTGGAGCAGTGGAAAGGTGTTCTCTGGAGCAGTGGAAAGGTGTTCTCTGGAGCAGTGGAAAGGTGCTCTCTGGAGCAGTGGAAAGTTGTTCTCTGGAGCAGTGGAAAGGTGTTCTCTGGAGCAGTGGAAAGTTGTTCTCTGGAGCAGTGGAAAGGTGTTCTCTGGAGCAGTGGAAAGGTGTTGTCTGGAGCAGTGGAAAGGTGTTCTCTGGAGCAGTGTAAAGTTGTTCTCTGGAGCAGTGTAAAGTTGTTCTCTGGAGCAGTGGAAAGGTGTTCTCTGGAGCAGTGGAAAGGTGTTCTCTGGAGCAGTGGAAAGGTGTTCTCTGGAGCAGTGGAAATGTGTTCTCTGGAGCAGTGGAAAGGTGTTCTCTGGAGCAGTGGAGAGGTGCTCTCTGAAGCAGTGGAAAGTTGTTCTCTGGAGCAGTGGAAAGGTGTTCTCTGGAGCAGTGGAAAGTTGTTCTCTGGAGCAGTGGAAAGGTGCTCTCTGGAGCAGTGGAAAGTTGTTCTCTGGAGCAGTGGAAAGTTGTTCTCTATAGCAGTGGAAAGGTGTTCTCTGTAGCAGTGGTAAGTTGTTCTCTGTAGCAGTGGAAAGGTGTTCTCTGTAGCAGTGGAAAGGTGTTCTCTGTAGCAGTGGAAAGGTGTTCTTTGGAGCAGTTGAAAGATGCTCTATGGAGCAGTGGAAAGGTGTTCTCTGGAGCAGTGGAAAGATGTTCTCTGGAGCAGTGGAAAGGTGTTCTCTGTAGCAGTGGAAAGTTGTTCTCTGTAGCAGTGGAAAGGTGTTCTCTGGAGCAGTGGAAAGGTGTTCTCTGGAGCAGTAGAAAGGTGTTCTCTGGAGCAATGGAAAGGTGTTCTCTGGAGCAGTGGAAAGGTGTTCTTTGGAGCAGTGGAAAGATGTTCTCTGGAGCAGTGGAAAGGTGTTCTCTGGAGCAGTGGAAAGGTGTTCTCTGGAGCAGTGTAAAGGTGTTCTCTGGAGCAGTGGAAATGTGTTCTCTGGAGCAGTGGAAAGGTGTTCTCTGAAGCAGTAGAAAGGTGCTCTATGGAGCAGTGGAAAGGTGTTCTCTGGAGTGATGAATCATGCTTCACTATCTGGAAGTCTGATCATCTTAATGTTACAGAATACAAAGACATTTTAGATAATTAGGTGCTTCCCACATTATGACAACCATTCGGGAAAAGCCCTTTTCTGTTCTAGCATAGCTGCATCCCTGTGCACAAAGCAAGGTCCATGAAGAAATGGTTTGAGGAGTTTGTTACGGAGGAACTTGAGTGGCCTGAACAGAGCCCTGACCTCAACCTCAATGAACACCTTTGGGATGACTTGGAAAACTGATTGTGAGTAAAACTTTCTTGTGCAACATCAGTGCCTAACCTCTCAAATGCTCTTTTGCCTGAATGGCCACAAATTCCTACAGACACACTAAAATCTTTTGGAAAGCTTCCCCAGTAATAGCTGCAAAACGGGGAGCAACTTTATATGCTGATGGTTTTGGAATAGGATGTCCAACAAGCTCATATAGGTGTGATGGTCAGGTGTCCACATACTTTTGCCTATAAAGTGTATCACCACACATTAAACAATATCCTCACCTTGAAATATGAAACATTTAAATTACATTTTCATATTATTTACATTTTTTTATTTCTTAAGAAAATTATTTACAGCTAGATTTAGAGTTTGGCGGCCAAAGGGGTGCGTTAGCTACGTGTGTTTTTTTTCTCCCGCACCTTTTAAATACCGCTGGTATTTAGAGTTTACAGAATGGCTGGGTTTTAAGTACGTTAGGCTCCAAAAAGGGAGCGTAGAGCATAATTTAACGCCACTGCAACTCTAGATACCAGCGGTGCTTACGGACGCGGCCAGCTTAAAAAACGTGCTTGTGCACGATTCCCCCATAGAAAACAATGGGGCTGTTTGAGCTGAAAAAAAACCTAACACCTGCAAAAAAGCAGCGTTCAGCTCTTAACGCAGCCCCATTGTTTTCTATGGGGAAACACTTCCTAAGTCTGCACCTAACACCCTAACATATACCCCGAGTCTAAACACCCCTAACCTTACACTTATTAACCCCTAATCTGCTGACCACACAATCGCTGACCCCTGCATATTATTATTAACCCCTAATCTGCCGCTCCGTATACCGCCGCTACCTACATTATCCCTATGTACCCCTAATCTGCTGCCCTTAACACCGCCGACCCCTATATTATATTTATTAACCCCTAATCTGCCCCCCACAACGTCGGCGCCAGCTACCTACAATAATTAACCCCTAATCTGCCGATCGGAGCTCACCGCTACTATAATAAATGTATTAACCTCTAAAGCTAAGTCTAACCCTAACACTAACACCCCCCTAAGTTAAATATAATTTTTATCTAACGAAATAAATTAACTCTTATTAAATAAATTATTCCTATTTAAAGCTAAATACTTACCTGTAAAATAAACCCTAATATAGCTACAATATAAATTATAATTATATTGTAGCTATTTTAGGATTAATATTTATTATACAGGCAACTTTGTATTTATTTTAACCAGGTACAATAGCTATTAAATAGTTAAGAACTATTTAATAGCTACCTAGTTAAAATAATTACAAAATTACCTGTAAAATAAATCCTAACCTAAGTTACAATTAAACCTAACACTACACTATGAATAAATAAATTAAATAAACTACCTACAATTATCTACAATTAAACCTAACACTACACTATCAATAAATAAATTAAATAAACTACCTACAATTATCTACAATTAAACCTAACACTACACTATCAATAAATAAATTAAATACAATTCCTACAAATACTAAAACAACAAAAACACAAGCGCATCCGAGAATCACTGTATCTTTCTTTATTGTTATAAAAGTAAAGCCATAAAAATGTACACTTACAAGATAAGTGCAAATAATGTGCACATAATAATTAAAGCTGCTCTCCACTTCCAGCACAAGCCGTAGTATCTGGTCTTTGCAATGGGAGCTATGTGTCCGCTCTCCAGTCTTTATTTCTCCAATTCAGTGGCTCAGCATGTCCGGTATTATTTCACCGGTAATGTACGATTGTCCTCCTCAATAGGCAAGGTTTGTTTAACTTTCCTCCCGAACGCGTTTCATTCACTCTCGGGTGAACTTTCTCAACGGGCTTTGCATCACAAATAAATGCAATTAAATAAACTAACTAAAGTACAAAAAATAAAAAGATATTTACAAACATTAGAAAAAAATTACAAATATTTTTAAACTAATTACACCTACTCTAAGCCCCCTAATAAAATAACAAAATCCCCCAAAATAAAAAAATGCCCTACCCTATTCTAAATTACAAAAGTTCAAAGCTCTTTTACCTTACCAGCCCTTAAAAGGGCCCTTTGCGGGGCATGCCCCAAAGAATTCAGCTCTTTTGCCTGTAAAAAAAAAACATACAATACCCCCCCCACATTACAACTCACCACCCACATACCCCTAATCTAACCCAAACCCCCCTTAAATAAACCTAACACTAAGCCCCTGAAGATCTTCCTACCTTGTCTTCACCATGCCAGGTATCACCGATCGTTCCAGGCTCCGAAATCTTTAATCCAAGCCCAAGCGGGGGTTGGCGATCCATAATCCGGCGGCTGAAGAGGTCCAGAAGAGGCTCCAAAGTGTTCATCCTATCCGGGAAGAAGATGCGATCCGGACCGGCAACCATCTTGATCCAAGCGGCATCTTCTATCTTCATCCGATGACCACCGGCTCCATCTTGAAGACCTCCACCGTGGATCTTCTTCTTCCGACGACTTCCCGATGAATGACGGTTCCTTTAAGGGACGTCATCCAAGATGGCGTCCCTCGAATTCTGATTGGCTGATAGGATTCTATCAGCCAATCGGAATTAAGGTAGGAAAATTCTGATTGGCTGATGGAATCAGCCAATCAGAGTCAAGTTCAATCCGATTAGCTGATTCAATCAGCCAATCAGATTGAGCTTGCATTCTATTGGCTGTTCCGATCAGCCAATAGAATGCGAGCTCAATCTGATTGGCTGATCGGATCAGCCAATCGGATTGAACTTGATTCTGATTGGCTGATTCCATCCTATCAGCATTTTCCTACCTTAATTCCGATTGGCTGATAGAATCCTATCAGCCAATCGGAATTCGAGGGACGCCATCTTGGATGACGTCCCTTAAAGGAACCGTCATTCGTCGGGAAGTCGTCGGAAGAAGAAAATGGGTCCGCGGGGGAGGTCTTCAAGGTGGAGCTGGTCGTCATCGGATGAAGATAGAAGATGCCGCTTGGATCAAGATGGTTGCCGGTCCGGATTGCCTCTTCTTCCCGGATAGGATGAAGACTTTGGAGCCTCTTCTGGACCTCTTCAGCCGCCGGATTATGGATTGCCAGCCCCCGCTTGGGCTTGGATGAAGATTTCGGAGCCTGGAACGATCGGTGATACCTGGCATGGTGAAGACAAGGTAGGAAGATCTTCAGGGGCTTAGTGTTAGGTTTATTTAAGGGGGGTTTGGGTTAGATTAGGGGTATGTGGGTGGTGGGTTGTAATGTTGGGGGGGGGTATTGTATGTTTTTTTTTACAGGCAAAAGAGCTGAATTCTTTGGGGCATGCCCCGCAAAGGGCCCTTTTAAGGGCTGGTAAGGTAAAAGAGCTTTGAACTTTTGTAATTTAGAATAGGGTAGGGCATTTTTTTTATTTTGGGGGGCTTTGTTATTTTATTAGGGGGCTTAGAGTAGGTGTAATTAGTTTAAAATTGTTGTAATATTTTTCTTATGTTTGTAAATATTTTTTTATTTTTTGTAACTTAGTTCTTTTTTATTTTTTGTACTTTAGTTAGTTTATTTAAATGTATTTATTTGTAGGTATTGTATTTAATTAATGTATTGATAGTGTAGTGTTAGGTTTAATTGTAGGTAATTGGAGGTATTTTATTTAATTAATTTATTGATAGTGTAGTGTTAGGTTTAATTGTAACTTAGGTTAGGATTTATTTTACAGGTAATTTTGTAATTATTTTAACTAGGTAACTATTAAATAGTTATTAACTATTTAATAGCTATTGTACCTGGTTAAAATAATTACAAAGTTACCTGTAAAATAAATATTAATCCTAAAATAGCTACAATATAATTATAATTTATATTGTAGCTATATTAGGATTTATTTTACAGGTAAGTATTTAGCTTTAAATAGGAATAATTTATTTAATAATAGTTAATTTATTTAGTTAGATTTAAATTATATTTAACTTAGGGGGGTGTTAGGGAAAGGGTTAGACTTAGCTTTAGGGGTTAAAAAATGTATTAGAATAGCGGTGAGCTCCAGTCGGCAGATTAGGGGTTAATGTTTGAAGTTAGGTGTCGGCGATGTTAGGGAGGGCAGATTAGGGGTTAATACTATTTATTATAGGGTTATTGAGGCGGGAGTGAGGCGGATTAGGGGTTAATAACTTTATTATAATAGCGGCGCAGTCCTGTCGGCAGATTAGGGGTTAATAAGTGTAGGCAGGTGGAGGCGACGTTGAGGGGGGCAGATTAGGGGTTAATAAATATAATATAGGGGTCGGCGGTGTTAGGGGCAGCAGATTAGGGGTACATAGGGATAACGTAAGTGGCGGCGGTGTACGGAGCGGCAGATTAGGGGTTAAAAATTTAAATATAGTGGCGGCGATGTGGGAGGACCTCGGTTTAGGGGTGCATAGGTAGTTTAGGGGTGCATAGTGTACTTTAGAGCACAGTAGTTAAGAGCTTTATAAACCGGCGTTAGCCCAGAAAGCTCTTTAAGTAGAAATCTGATATAAACATCAAACTTGCTCACTCAAGAGTGATTGACAAGCCCTTCTCTCACTCAATTGGTCGCGTGAGAGAGTGTGTAATGAGACATAAGGGCAGCAAAAGGGCAGAACAAACTCTGCTGCTTGTATGCCGTGAAGGTGACTGGACAACTTCTCAAGTTGAGAAGCTTGTCTGCTGGCCTTTTAGTACACGTGGGCCTTGAACTATACATTTCTAAATGTATTATTTAATATCATTATATTATTCAATTTTTTTTTATTCAATATGAATTTTCTTAATATCTGTACATTTATATACATTTTATCTAAGTTTAATTTAATATTTAAAGTGAAGGTAAACTTAATCACTCTTCTATGAAAAAATCGATATAGTATTAAAATTGAATAGGATGTTCATTCATGATTTTTTCTATTTTTCTATAGTACCTTTGTTTTCTTGGTTAATTTGCTCCGATTTCGCTTGGCAAAAAACAACCCGTCTTTTTTTTTTTTTTATAAACAACGATCACGTTGTTTATACAGCCAATTGATTTTCTGGCCGTTAGGCGGCCGTCAATTGACGTCACAAGCTGATGCTTGATTGTGCGCATGCGCGAGTAATTATATGTCCTCCTTGAAAGCGAGCGCGTCCTCGTTTTGCTTATGCGCATTAGGCGTTTCAATTGTTTGCTTTTGCGAGCGATCATTTTGTGCGCATGCACGGTAAGCAGAGAATAGATGTGCACGAGTGTAGTTCTGACGTATAGAGCGGGTGGGACCGCTCTATACGTCTATGTATTGAAAACACGGAACTGCTGTATGGGAGGGGATTACGATCGTAAGGAACAGTAAAATAACGGTTAGTAAATATGGTCAAATAAAAGTTTTTTTTAAAAATAAACCTAGCGACTACCTTGTAAGTTAGAAAATGAAAATAAAGAGCTATTTGTATTAGAATAACTTTACCTTCACTTTAACTATACATTTAACTTATACATAAATAAGCATTACAAAGCCAAAAGTAAATCCTATAAAGTAAGAAATACAATTAATAAATCCAGGCTACACCTTATGGATAGTTTTTTTTTTTTTTTTTTTAATTATGCAGAACTTCAGACACTAAATTGGTATATTAGCTTCAAATATCAATTGTACTGTACACTTTTAGGTGACTTTTAAAAAGTCAATACAAAGGGGAAATACTTTTTTGTGCTCTTGCTTGTTATTTGCTTTAAGCAGCTCTGTAATGGCACTTTGTTCAATATTTATTACTTTTATTATAGTCATTTGTCCCTGTGTATTCCAATTAGAGGGTTTATCTGTAGAAAGTATGTTCTTTTATATTTCTTCCATAAAATATTTCCTTTAGATAGTCTTCAATTGTGTACAAAATTGCTAGGTAAAGAGTTTTCTTGTGATTTAAAGTACAATTTAAATGACCAACCTGACCTTCCATTTATTTGTTTACATATTAATGCTTTGGAGGTGAACAGTGCATCCTGGGATGCATAATATTTAGCTTTCTACATACTTTGCTTCTTTCTGCCTTTGAGATAGATAGAATTATCCAACGCTCATTTCCATAGGATAACAGTATGCTGGCATCTCCTCAAAGCAAAAATGTGACAGCACAGAAGAAAGTATCAAGTTCTTCAAAGCACAAAGTAGCATATTGGAACAATCTATTGTTAAATAATGATAATTCTAATACAACTATTCCTTTTTTTTTCTTCTTGCTTGTGACTTTCCTTAAGGGACACTGAATCCAAAAATTTTATTTTGTGATTTAGATAGAGCATGCAATTTTGAGCAACTTTCTAATTTACTCCAATTATCACATTTTCTTCATTCTCTTGGTATCTTTATTTGAAATGCAAGAATGTAAGTTTAGATGCCGGACCATTTTTGGTGAAAAACCAGGGTTGTGCTTGCTGATTGGTGGATAAATTCACCCACCAATAAACAAGTGCTTTCCATGGTTCTAAAACAAAAAAATTGCTTAGATGCCTTCATTTTCAAATAAATATAGCAGGAGAACGAAGAAGATTTGATAATAGGAGTAAATTAGAAAGTTGCTTAAAATTGCATGCTCTATTCTTTTTCTGAATCACACAAAAAAACTGGGTTCAGTGTCCCTTTACTTTACTCTGAAATACACATGAAACCCTAACATTCTCTTGGAACCTTTGGAAGGTTTCCACACTATAAATGTATAAATACAATATAAGCAAGAGTAGATTAAGTTAGATGGGTTTACCATGTTAATAAACTTTCTATACAAAAATGTGGCAATAATATATGTAGAAAAAAAAAAGTGGCTGCTCAATATTTTCTATGCCTGTTACTAACTAACTACCCCAAATACGCTTTTTATCAATAGCATTTCATTAACATATCTCTACCGTATATCAGAAATCTTGTCTGCAAATGTAATTGTTTTCCAAACCCACTCCATGGGTATCCTTTGCTCTGTACCAATCCGTTTACAATACCTAGGTTTCAAAATGGCGCTTTAAACACAAAGTTATTGGTTTAAGTATTTTGAACACACAGTGCTGAAAATAGTGGGCAGGATAACGTGACATCATCGGCGAATAAAAGATATAACTTTTAGAACGTTATGAAACTTCGTTTTGGAGAAAATATAGGTCAGTAGGTTTTAATTAATGTTTATTAACTTTAATATGTTAGTTGTTTAGCTTAAAAATTATAACAGAAAGTAATCCTTTAATGATCAATACATACTGCATGCCTCTAATTAGGTATCACTATCCTACCTCACTTATCAATTATCATTAATTCAAAATCACTGTTACACCCTTAGAATGGACCTAATAGAGTGCCCTCACACCATGTTTGAGAATCACATCTCTTGTGTTATGTCAATATTGTATTGTATGAAGGAACAGGCAAAATGCCAAAAACTAATGAGCTAGTGAATAGAATGTAAGATTCTATGGCAAGACAAAATGTGTCTGAGTAAAATACATTTCCCAAAAGGGTGAAGTAAACTATTTAATTCATAAATGTGCACTTATAAGGCAAGAAACTAGTGTATCATTTGACAACTAGTTTTAATAAAAATTTAAATCAATTAATCAACCTGACTTTTGATGTTGCTTTAGGAAAACATTAAACACATTTTGTGTTAACACCCAGACCTCATTTTTAAGAAAGCAAAAAATCTCAAGTGCTATCTATCACAAAGTGAATTTAAAGAAAAAATAGTAATTTCATTGATATCGACCTAAAAAATGAAAAAATATTTGGATTTTATCCATGCTACAAGTGCAAATCTTGCAAATACAGCAGTAAAAATAAAAAGATAACTTCCACCAACCAACAAGTTACATTCACTATTAAAGACACTATAAAATGTAGTGACTCAAATGTAATATACTGCATAAAATGCTCATGTAATTTATTCTATATAGGTCAAACGAGTCGTACACTCAAAGATAGAATAAGAGAGCACATCTGGAATGTTGAGCACAAGACCACTAAAACTATACTCTATAAACACTTTACTGAAATACACTTTGGAGACCTTAAATGCTTTCATTTTTGGGGTATGAAAAAAGTTAAGCAGAGCAATAGAGGGGGAAACATGGAAAAGGTACTTTTAAAAAAAGAAGCAGAATTAATTTACAAATTCAAAACAGTATACCCACTGGGATTAAATAGCTCTTTTGACCTTAATTCTATTTTATAATTAGCTTTATGTACACTAACACAACACTCTTTTTTCACACATTTTTGCATTCATATTTATCTATATAAATTCAGATCCACGTGGATAGATCTATAAATATATCTTTACGTAAGGTTTCATTCATATATGATAGACATATTCATATACACATGTAATATTTTATTTATTTCATTTCATTTAAATTATCTCCATTTTTACAATATCACTGATCCCTTGAATAATTGCTGCATCTCATAACAAGTTTTGGAGACTTGATGCTAATAATAAATATATATAACGTTTTTTCCCTCTTCAATATCTGTTTTTATCTATTTAAACAGACACTCCTACAAAAAAACCTTGTTAGTTCAATATATGCGTATAGAAAAACCAGTATAGAGGTTGATATGTCAATCCCTAAGAGAAGCATATCTCATACATCTATTGGACAATTTTCACCTATATACAAGAAATCTTTTTTATAATATATATATCAGTTCTATATGAAGCTATAAATGATCTATTACCGTTTATATAAATTACTTGATATATATCTTATATCGTTTACTCATGTATTAACCTATTCTACATATATACTATTAATATGTATACCTATAACTGACAACTCCTATTCTTACAAAGTCAACATAAGGTCAAAATAGAGTTAATCCTGACCACACACTACCACACCTGATGCTGATTGCATACTCCCCTATATAAGGCATCGGTTAAACTCAGTAAGCATCTTGATAAAGGCAGCTAACACTGCCGAAACGCGTAGATTTGCTTATTTCTACTTTTATATTTGATATTCACTTACACTTTGTGTTATATGTTGCAGCTCACAGGTTCATTCCGATCTCTATGATAGATATAGAGAGAGATATATGAGTAATTCCTGTGTGCAACTTTCTCATTGCTAATTACAGCCTCTCTCCAGCGGCACTTAAACAGGTTCATTTCTACCTCCCTGAACACACTGAGATAGATATATGAATAATCCCTGTGTGCCTGTTTGATACATTTGGTTCTTACTATAGCAACATCCCTTTTTGCAAAAATCCTGTGCAAACCACAGCGGACACCAAACTATTTGGAGCCTACTCGGATGGAATACGGACTATAAAAGACGGATCAACATTGTGCTGCTCTGAACAGCTGAGAACCAAAACCGTCACACATTCTAAAGAAAATCATTGGATACTGCAAGTATTATAATTGACATAAAGTGTCTATTTTCAACTGGGATTTCTTTTCAAATAATCATTGTATCCAGTTTGACTCTTACGATTGGAGGACTCTCACAAGTCAGGTGACGTGACGTTCACAGCTCACGGTTTTTCACCCATAGTTGTCTCTAACGGTCAACAGATCGGACATATCTAACATTCGCGCTAGGTATAAGAGCTGTTTGGATTCTACATGCTTTTCTAGTAACACTATCTGTATAAGTAATTTCTGTGTTTATTGTGAGAATATTGCATATATCTGCCTGAATTAAGCCTAGATTATTTTTCATATATTGGTATAATATTACCCTTAGATTTCACTACCTATTACTCTTAGTACTAATATCGATCTATTGCATATGGAAAATTTCTTTTATTAATGTTTCATTTTAGTTGATGCCGGCATCACATATATACAGGGAGTGCAGAATTATTAGGCAAATTAGTATTTTGACCACATCATCCTCTTTATGCATGTTGTCTTACTCCAAGCTGTATAGGCTCGAAAGCCTACTACCAATTAAGCATATTAGGTGATGTGCATCTCTGTAATGAGAAGAGGTGTGGTCTAATGACATCAACACCCTATATCAGGTGTGCATAATTATTAGGCAACTTCCTTTCCTTTGGCAAAATGGGTCAAAAGAAGGACTTGACAGGCTCAGAAAAGTCAAAAATAGTGAGATATCTTGCAGAGGGATGCAGCACTCTTAAAATTGCAAAGCTTCTGAAGCGTGATCATCGAACAATCAAGCGTTTCATTCAAAATAGTCAACAGGGTCGCAAGAAGCGTGTGGAAAAACCAAGGAGCAAAATAACTGCCCATGAACTGAGAAAAGTCAAGCGTGCAGCTGCCAAGATGCCACTTGCCACCAGTTTGGCCATATTTCAGAGCTGCAACATCACTGGAGTGCCCAAAAGCACAAGGTGTGCAATACTCAGAGACATGGCCAAGGTAAGAAAGGCTGAAAGACGACCACCACTGAACAAGACACACAAGCTGAAACGTCAAGACTGGGCCAAGAAATATCTCAAGACTGATTTTTCTAAGGTTTTATGGACTGATGAAATGAGAGTGAGTCTTGATGGGCCAGATGGATGGGCCCGTGGCTGGATTGGTAAAGGGCAGAGAGCTCCAGTCCGACTCAGACGCCAGCAAGGTGGAGGTGGAGTACTGGTTTGGGCTGGTATCATCAAAGATGAGCTTGTGGGGCCTTTTCGGGTTGAGGATGGAGTCAAGCTCAACTCCCAGTCTTACTGCCAGTTTCTGGAAGACACCTTCTTAAAGCAGTGGTACAGGAAGAAGTCTGCATCCTTCAAGAAAAACATGATTTTCATGCAGGACAATGCTCCATCACACGCGTCCAAGTACTCCACAGCGTGGCTGGCAAGAAAGGGTATAAAAGAAGAAAATCTAATGACATGGCCTCCTTGTTCACCTGATCTGAAGCCCATTGAGAACCTGTGGTCCATCATCAAATGTGAGATTTACAAGGAGGGAAAACAGTAAACCTCTCTGAACAGTGTCTGGGAGGCTGTGGTTGCTGCTGCACGCAATGTTGATGGTGAACAGATCAAAACACTGACAGAATCCATGGATGGCAGGCTTTTGAGTGTCCTTGCAAAGAAAGGTAGCTATATTGGTCACTGATTTGTTTTTGTTTTGTTTTTGAATGTCAGAAATGTATATTTGTGAATGTTGAGATGTTATATTGGTTTCACTGGTAAAAATAAATAATTGAAATGGGTATATATTTGTTTTTTGTTAAGTTGCCTAATAATTATGCACAGTAATAGTCACCTGCACACACAGATATCCCCCTAAAATAGCTATAACTAAAAACAAACTAAAAACTACTTCCAAAACTATTCAGCTTTGATATTAATGAGTTTTTTGGGTTCATTGAGAACATGGTTGTTGTTCAATAATAAAATTAATCCTCAAAAATACAACTTGCCTAATAATTCTGCACTCCCTGTATATATATATTTTTAACTGTTTGATTGTATATTATGGTATTCAGCAAACTACGGTATTCACATATTACTGATATATAATTTATATTAAACCTTTTATATGTCACATGGTTTCTTTTTTTTTTTTTTTTTTTAAATCATATATAATCTACATTTGACTATATCTGGTGAGCTCCCCTCTAGAGCGCTTATACCAACCCCTACACACCTTGCACCTACAGTCTGTATATGGAGATTTACTAGACTACCTAGGGATCCAAGCATACACCATTTTCTCTTTTTTAACACTCACACCATTTTCATATAATTTATAAAATTGATAGGTAAAGAGTTTTCTTGTGATTTAAAGTACAATTTAAATGACCAACCTGACCTTCCATTTATTTGTTTACATATTAATGCTTTGGAGGTGAACAGTGCATCCTGGGATGCATAATATTTAGCTTTCTACTTACTTTGCTTCTTTCTGCCTTTGAGATAGATAGAATTATCCAACGCTCATTTCCATAGGATAACAATATGCTGGCATCTCCTCAAAGCAAAAATGTGACAGCACAGAAGAAAGTATCAAGTTCTTCAAAACACAAAGTAGCATATTGGAACAATCTATTGTTAAATAATGCTAATTCTAATACAACTGTTCCTTTTATTTTTTTCTTGCTTGTGACTTTCCTTAAGGGACACTGAACTCAAAAGTGAGTACACCCCTAAGTAGAAATGTCCAAATTGGGCCCAAAGTGTCAATATTTTATGTGGTCCCCATTATTTTCCAGCACTGCCTTAACCCTCTTGGGCATGGAGTTCACAAGAGCTTTAAAGGTTGCCACTGGAGTCCTCTTCCACTCCTCCATGATGACATCACAGAGCTGGTGGATGTTAGAGACCTTGCGCTCCCCCACCTTCCATTTGAGGATGCCCCACAGATGCTTAATAGGGTTTAGGTCTGTAGACATGCTTGGCCAGTCCATCACCTTTACCCTTAGCTTTTTTAGCAAGGCAGTAGTCGTCTTGGAGGTGTGTTTTGGGTCGTTATCATGTTAGAATACTGCCCTGCGGCCCAGTCTCCGAAGGGAGGGGATCATGCTGTGCTTCAGTATGTCACAGTACATGTTGGCATTCAATCTGTAGCTCCACAGTGCCGGCAGCACTCATGCAGGCCCAGACCATGACACTCCCACCACCATGCTTGACTGTAGGCAAGACATACTTGTCTTTGTACTCCTCATCTGGTTGCCGCCACACACGCTTGACACCATCTGAACCAAATAAGTTTATCTTGGTCTCATTAGACCACAGGACATGGTTCCAGTAATCCATGTCCTTAGTCTGCTTGTCTTCAGCAAACTGTTTGCAGGCTTTCTTGTGCATCATCTTTAGAAGAGGCTATCTTCTGGGAAGACAACCATGGAGACCAATTTTATGCAGTGTGCGGCATATGGTCTGAGCACTGACAGGCTGACCCCCCACCCCTTCAACCTCTACAGCAATGCTGGCAGCACTCATACGTATATTTCCCAAAGACAACCTCTGGATATGACACTGAGCACGTGCACTCAACTTTTTTAGTCGACCATGGTGAGGCCTGTTCTCAGTGGAACCTGTCCTGTGAAACAGCTGTATGATCTTGCCCACCATGCTGCAGCTCAGTTTCAGGGTCTTATCAATTTTCTTATAGCCTAGGCCATCTTTATGTGGAGCAACAATTCTTTTTTTCATATCCTCAGTGTTCTTTGTCATGAGGTGCCATGTTAAACCTCCAGTGACCAGTATGAGAGAGTGTGAGAGCGATAACACCAAATTTAACACACCTGCTCCTCATTCACACCTGAGACCTAAACGAGTCACATGACACCGGGGAGGGAAAATGGTTAATTGGGCCCAATTTGGACATTTCTACTTAGGGGTGTACTCACTTTTGTTGCCAACGGTTTAGATATTAATGGCTGTGTGTTGAGTTATTTTGAGGGGACAGCAAATTTACACTGTTATACAAGCTGTACACTCACTTCATGTCAACTAGTCTAAACATATCTATTAACAGGAAACAGCATTAACTTAGGCCAGAGCTTTCCAAACTTGTTATGTTGGTGACACACTTTTTAGACTTACATAATTTTGCGACACAGTAATTCAGTTGTACTACCAAAAAGGTTAAACTAACTTGTTTTAAGAGATACAGACACCTACATAAATTATATAATAACTAAATGTATTTACAAGTAACAGTATGTGCAACAATTAAAAAAATGTTTAATAACACCAATAGCTACTTACTATTTTAATGGGATGTATGATGTTGATCGAATGAACACAATTTCTGAATATTTGGTGTAATATTAGTGAAAGACACTCGCATTTCATCATCAAGCATTTTTAAGCTTCCACTTCCTATCCATATATCAAGAGCAGGAGCAGCAATGCACTACTGGGAGCTAGCTGCAAAAAAAAACCCTGACTTCAGCTCAGCGTTTAAGCCGCCCTCAGAGCTCAGTGAGTCCGATTGACTACTGCCCACGCTGCAAACACACTGCTGTCCCACTCACTGACTACACATGCAGTCACGAGCCAATTAAGGAGACTACATATGCAGTCAGGAGCCAATGTGCCGCCAATGGGAATAGTTTCAGTTCCCACTGAGCTGCGCCAATAGGTTAAGATGATCTGTGACCCCCTAGGTATCAATCATGTGTCAACCATGTGATATGCATAGCAGGCAGGCGGAAAGTCAGAAACCCCAAAAAAAAAATTAAAAAAATTTGTGCTGAAGCAGGGACACACCTACACACTGCTGCCGACACACAGTTTGGAAAGCACTGCCTTAGGCAGTCACTTGCATTAAAACAACCTTGCTTGTTTCATGCCCTAATGCACAATTGATATCTAATATCCCATTTCCCCATGAAGATGTTGTTTGAGAAAGAGTTGTTCCCTTTTAAATACAGAGAGTCAGAGATACAGAGAGTTGGAGGGGAGACATATTTCTGTGAGGTTCCTCAAAAAGGACAAGGCTCATGAAGACTTTGTGAAACTTTTTTTGAGGATAGAATTTCTGGGGGTATTTTATACAGGGGGTATTTTAAATACAGTAGAATTGCATAATCCACAACTACGTAATGAAAAAACAATGCAACAGCATCAGTCTAAATTTCAAAGTTATTTCCATTTCCTTTCCCCTGTATCATGTGACAGCCATTAGCCAATCACAAAATGCATTTATATATATTTTGTTACAAATCTTTTACAAAATATATAGGGGGCGCTGTCAACACAATATTAGTGTAATAAAAATGTAGCAATACGAATATAGAGAATAAAGCAAAAATATGTGAATTCAAACACATTAACCATTTGATGATAAACAGGGCTCAGTCCCAGAAACAGATGGTCAATGTCAATTTAGACAGTTCATCATCTAATGCAACGTTGACCGCTCTCCTCTTCACACAGGTGGTGTAACAAATCTAGGAAGTCAAACAGACAAGAGAGGGGTGCCTCATGTGCAATCAGCACATGAGGCGCCGCTCTCTTGTCTGTTTGACTTCTTAGATCTGTTACAAATATTTTGTGAATTCTTGCACATGCTTAGTAGAAGCTTGTGCCCCAGAAAATGTGCATATAAAAAAGACATTTTGATCATGGAAGTAAATTGAAAAGTTTTTTAAAATTGTGTGCTCTATTTGAACCATGCACGTTTAATTTTGAGTTAAGTGTTCCTTTAATTACTTGTGGAAAGTAAAAAAAAATAAATAAAAAAATATAAAAATAAATGAAAATGAATTAAAGAATGTAGGTTTTGTTCTGTGAGATGGAAATAGTATTGGCATATTAATATGCATTTGTTTATCTTGACTAATAAATAACAGATGACTTACTGTTCATTTAAACCAATTCAATCAATGCTTAATGCCTATTTTTGTGCGTCATTTACTATATCACCCCATAAAACTATTATTGATAGGATAATCATTATATCATTAGATAGTTCTTAGCAAAATTACAAACAAATTTGCTTTCAAGTGTGCATCTATAGACAAAAATAGACATAAAATTACATTGTGACTCATAGCTTTGTTTTTCATTCTGAGTTCCAAGACTTTTTAAAAGTATTAAATACCTATGAATATTTATGTAAATGCTCACATGTTTTAATTATATTTTTATGCAGACTAAATGCATGAAATGAAACATTGAATGCAAGAGGATAACACTGTGCTCATGCAAATGAAGTTATCTGGGAGCAGGCACTGATTGGCTAAACTGCTTGTCTGTCAAAAGAACTGAAATAAAGGGGCAGTTTGCAGAGGCTTAGATACAAGATAATCACAGGGGTTAAAAGTATATTAATATAACTGTGTTGGTTATGCAAAACTAGGGAATGGGTAATAAAGGGATTATCTATCTTTTAAAACAATAAAAATTCTGGTGTAGACTGTCCCTTTAACTGCAATCTGTATTAGAAATATCTCATACAAATTCCACAGTGCCCAGCATACTCTTTGCTTTGAGCATTTGCTGAAGCTCACAGAGTAGACAATACAGTAGGCAAAACCTATGCTCATCCAGCTACCTACCAGCCATTTAAAGATTTTCCTTACACAAGCTTTTCATGTATATTGACGCTATATACAGTTGTGTGCCAAAGGCTGCAGTAGGTGGACTGTTTTCAAGGAAAACAATGTATTTACAGACCTTAGGCTTCGGTCCAGCTCTCATTTTGCCCACAACAAAGCTTCAGATATTTGTTGTTTATCCCTTACACTGGAAAGTGTTCAATCACTGGCATTCCTTTTGGGTTATATGAGGTAAATAAATATTTTTTAACATGAATATTTGCTCAATTTTTAAACCCACTCATGTACTTAAACCATGTTTAGCGAAATAAAACTGCGTTCAAATGTGAAATAAATCTCTGAAAACATATACAATTTATATGTTCAGTTCTTCACTTTTAAAATATCAAATAATGCAAGACATTCACACAAAGAAATATAATGACTGTCAACCCACTATTTTACTTTTTCCATCTTCTATGAATTAAAATGTTAAAATTCACTTTGTCATGATATACGGGGCTGGAATGTCATAGGAGATAACGTTTTGTACAATGATACATAATAGAAAAAGTCTTGTTCTTTGGATGGCTAATGATTCATTTTTATCAGTAGGCAGTACTTTATAAATGTTACTTATCTGAAGAATCTTCTCATTTCATATACCTTGTTATGCACTCAATTTTATTCATTTAATATCTATATGCAGTTCTCAATATAAAAATGTGGTTTTAACGGTGCTCTTTTTGTTGAATCATTGACATCTTGAGATAATAGCCATATAGCCTAGTTATTTTTTTATGTAAAAGTTTCTTTAATTAAAGGGACAGTCAACTCAATGTTTTTTTATTGTTTAAAAAGATAGATAATTACTTTATTACCCATTCCCCAGTTTCGCACAGCCAACATGGTTTTATTAATATACTTTTAACCTCTGTGATTACCTTGTATCTAAGCCTCTTTTGACCGCCCCCTGATCACATGACTTTTTATTTATTATCTATTGACTTGCAGGTTAGCTGTGTTGTACAGAACCCATGGGCGTGAGCACAATGTTATCTATATGGCCCACGTGAACTAGTAGTATCCTGTTGTGAAAAGCAAATAAAAAAGCATGTGATTAAAAGACTGTCTACAGTGGCTTAGAGGTTTAAATGTTATAAAGTATATTAATATAACAATGTTGGATGTGCTAAGCTGGGGAATAAAGGCGTTATCTAACTTTTTAAACAATAACAATTTTAGTGCTGACTATCCCTTTAAACCTTCTAGCAGTCATATCTATACCTCAGACATTTTGATTGTTAAATGGACATGCTGGCCATATGCAGTATATCTGTAAAAAGCTGACTAAATATACCACGCAAACATCTCTATATTAAGAAGGAAGCTATATTGGTCTCAATTGGTCGGGCAGACATGATTCACTAACATGACAATCATGTAAGAATAAAACTTAAGGAGCCAGTTTTGTGGTTACTAAAGTCCTGTGTGAGCAGAGAGAGATGGCTTTACCAGAGCTTTTAACTTTGGTTATTATTTCCAGAGTAAATGTGAATATTGTTTGAGTGCAAGGATTACCCGTGGACTTAAAAATATGAGCGTGGGTTTCAGTTTTGCGCTTCTCATTGAAAGTATAGGGAGTGTTAGTTTACTGTGAGTTTGCACAAGCGATAATGCAATATTTCTTTAACCTCAAAACTTGTAATACGGGTTTTAGAGGTAAAAATATCAAAACCTTGTAATCACATTTGCTGTTTCGCTCTGCTTATAATGTAGGATAATGTTTTGAAGAATTCTGTGGTAAAACAAGTCTTTTAAATGTGAATTCTTTCATGATGTGGATAGAACATACAATTTTATACAACTTTCCAAATTACTACTATTATCAAATTTGCTTCATTATCTTGTTATCCTTTGCTGAAGGAACAGCATTTTTTTTTTTGATATGTAAAGCGCTATAATATGAATAACTTTACTCGAGACAAATTTTTGGTACAATGTTCTTTGCCCACTCAGAATGTCAGCATCTTTTCTCATGTTTTGATGTGTTATTTTGTAAGTTAAAGTGAATACATTTTGATGCTAAAGTGCCCGTTTTTTTAAAATGTGATTAAAAACAGGGGCACTTTAATTCATTAAAATTTACATTTCCCTCCTGTTGTAAAAAATACTTACCTTTTAAACATGACAGCTGCTCCAGCTTCCTCCGGTCGTCGCAAGCCATTTCTGATGTCAGAAATTATGGATCGGTCATCCTCCAATCACGGCTTCCCCCCCGGAGGAATCAGTGTCTGATTCAATGCCGTGATTGGAGGAAGCCGGATTCCTCATTTTAGACCCAGGAAGAGCCTTTGCGACGGGTGGAGGAAGCTGGATCTGCTGTCAAGATTTAAAGGTAAGTATTTTTTCACAACACGAGTGAAATGTAAATTTTGATGAATTAAAAAGCCCCTGTTTTTAATCGAATTTTTAAAAACCCGGCACTTTAGAATCAAAATTGACATTCACTTTAAGTGGGCTATAAGTTTTTAAGTGAGTCCTTCATCACCAGTGAAATTGATTTTTTCAGTTTTCTTTTTATGTCTCCTAAAAATTGAGCGTCATGAAACAGCATACCCATTTGAGAGGTTTCTCTCACCAGTGAGTAACCTGCACATAACAGCCAGTTACTTTCATGGCTAACCATTTGATAGAATGTAATATAGCCTATCTGAGGGGAAGTGAATACACTTCAATTACAGGAAAAGCAGGCAAAATAAATAATCAAAGTGCATTACATTTTTTTAAATTATGCATAATTAAAATTTAGGGTGAGATTACAAGTGGAGCATTATTTAAGTAAGGTTATTGCGCGCATCGGGTAGTGCTCGTATTACAAGTTGAAAATAAAAAATGTTTTCGCTCGAGCACAATGAGAGATAGAGAGAGAGATAGATAGAGAGAGAGAGATATTATTATATATAGGTACAGATACTGTATATACAGATATATATAAGAATATCTTTTTTATATATACTTAAAACATATTGCTCTATGTGAAGAACATTGGAATGTGTAATATTTACAGTAAATATTATATATATATATATATATATATATATATATACACACAGTATATATATATATATATATATATATATATATATATATATATATTGCATAAATATGATTTTTCATGTTTTCATCTATTTGCCTGCAAAGGGTTCCAATGCCCTTATAAATATTATTATTATTATTATCTGTTATTTGCAGAGCGCCAATAGATTCTGCAGCAGTATAAACAAAAGCGGAGTACAACAAAACAATTATATGGATCAAATGGGTAGAGGGCCCTGCCAAGAGTTGCACTGTTGTAGTCAGCTCTTAAGAAGGTGATCTACAAACAGCAGGACTCTTAGGCTTACATACTAAATGGGTTCAGGGGATAGCGATGGAGGAGAGGAAATGGTATAAAGAAAGGTTAGTGTAGGTTGTATGCATCCCTGAACAGTAGAGTCTTTAGGGAACGCTTGAAGCTTTCAATACTAGGGGAGAGTCTTGTGGAGCGAGGCAGGGAGTTCCACAAGATGGGAGCCAGTCTGGAGAAGTCCTGTAAACGGGAGTGTGATGAGGTAACAAGAGAAGAGGAGAGTAGGAGGTCATGAGCAGAGCGAAGGGGACGGAGGGAGAGTTTCTGGAGACAAGGTCTGAGATATAGGGGGGAGCAGTGCAGTTGAGGTCTTTGTATGTCAGAGTGAGAATTTTGTGTTTGATCCTAGAGACAAAAGGAAGCCAGTGAAGGGATTGGCAGAGAGATGTAGCAGATGAAGAGCGACGTGTAAGGAAGATGAGCCTGGCAGAGGCATTCATTATGGATTGTATAGGAGCTAGGCGGCAGGTGGGGAGACCAGAGAGGAAAGAGTTGCAGTAATCAAGGTGGGAAAGGATGAGAGAGTTGATTAAAATCTTAGTTGTGTCTTGTGTAAGGATGTGTCTAATTTTAGAGATATTTTTAAGGTGGAAGCGGCAGGCTTTATCCAAGGATTGAATGTGAGGAGTGAAAGAAAGATCAAAGTCAAATGTGACCCTGAGACATCGGGCTTGCGGGGTAGGGGTAGATGGAGTTGTCGACAGTTATAGAGAGTTTTTGTGTGAAGATTTTGGAAGAAGGGGGGAAAATAAGGAGCTCAGTTTTGGAGAGATTTAGCTTGAGGTAGTGAGAGGACATCCTGGAAGAGATGTGAGAAAGACAGTTAGTGACACGGGTTAGCAAGGAAGGAGATAGGTCTGGTGCAGATAAGTAGATTTGGGTGTCGTCGGCATACAAATGATATTGGAAACCGTGGGACTTTATTAGGGAACCTAGTGATGATGTGTAGATTGAGAAAAGAAGTGGACCGAGGATAGAGCCTTGCGGTACTTCGACAGAAAGTGGTGATGGGCAGAGGAGGCCCCAGAGAAGGATACACTAAAGGTACAGTTTGACAGGTAGGAAGAGAGCCATGAGAGGGCTGTGTCACAGATGCCGAAGGATTGGAGGGTTTGGAGCAAAAGAGGGTGGTCAACAGTGTCAAAGGATGTGGACAGATCAAGGAGGATAAGCAGAGAAAAGTGGCCTTTTGATTTTGCTGTAAGTAGGTCATTGGTAACCTTAACAATTGCTGTCTCTGTGGAGTGATGGGGACGAAATCCAGATTGCAGTGGGTCAAGGAGGGAGTTTGATGTAAGGAAATGGGATAGGCGTGCATATACTAGTTTTTCAAGAAGCTTTGAGGCAAGAGGGAGGAGGGAAATAGGGCAGTAGTTGGATGGGGAGGTAGAATCAAGGGAAGGTTTTTTTGAGGATAGGCGTGACTAGTGCATGTTTCAGAGATTAGGGAAATATAGCGGTGCTGAGGGAGAGGTTGAAAATGTGTGTGAGTATAGGGGTAATGGTAGCAGAGAGGGAGGGAAGTAGCTGTGAGGGGATAGGGTCAAGGGGACAGGTAGTGAGGTATGAGCGCAGTATAAGTGCCAAAACTTCTTCCTCAGTAACAGGGGAGAATGAGTTAAGTTTAAGGTTATGTGGGTTGTGGTTAATTGAGAGCATTTGAGGGGGTGAGAGAATGGAATTATGTTGAGAGCTGATTTTGTTTCTGATGGAGTCGATTTTGTAAATGAAGAGGCTGGCAAAGTCTTGAGTCGACAGAGAAGTTGTATTAGGAGGTGGGGGAGGGCGGAGAAGAGTATTGAAAGTGGAGAACAGATGTTTTGAAGAAAGATTAGAGATAAGAGTAGAGAAGTAGTGTTGCTTATGGAGATTAAGGGCAGAATAGTAGGAGTTCAAGATGAATTTGTAATGAAGAAAATCAGCTGAACTCCGAGATTTTCTCCAGTGCCGCTCAGCAGTACGGGAAATTCTGCGTAGGTACCGTGTCAGAGGAGTATGCCAGGGCTGAGGATGAGTGTGTGATTTCGAGCTATGGTAAGAGGGGCCAGATTGTCAAGGATGGATGTAAGGGTGGAATTATAGTGGCAGATAGATTGGTCAGGGCAGGAAAAGGAGGAGAAGGATGAGAGGAGAGGTTCGAGGGAATTAGCAAGCTGTTGCTGATCTAATGACATAATGCTTCTGTGAACTTTGGTGTGAGGAGTAGAAGGAGGGAGAGTTGTAGGGAGGGATGATATGTTGCAAGTAAGGAGATGGTGGTCAGAAAGAGGAAAGGGGGAGTTTGTGAAGTTTGAGAGAGTGCATCGATAGCTAAAGATCAGGTCAAGGGAGTGACCGTCTGTGTGAGTGGGAGAATCAGTCCATTGTGACATACCGAAAGAGGAAGTGAGTTGCAGAAGTTTTTTGCAGATGAGGTAGTGGGATTGTCAAGAGGGATGTTGAAGTCGCCAAGAATGAGGGCAGGGGTGTCTGAAGAAAGGAAATAAGGTAGCCAGGCAGCCAAGTGATCTAGAAATTGAGTTGAAGAGCCAGGGGGTCGGTATATAACTGCAACACGTATAGAGAGAGGAGAGCATAAGCAAATCATGTGGGTTTCGAATGAGGAAAATGTGAGGGAAGAGATGGGTTGTATTTGTTGAAAGGTGCAACGAGAGGAAAGTAAATTACCTACACGACCTCCTTGTCTATTACCAGACCTGAAGTGGAAACCCCCATGTGACAGAGCAGCAGTGGATGCTGTGTCTAGGGGAGAGAACCAGGTTTCTGTTAGGGCCAGAAGGTTGAGGGAGCGAGAGATAAAGAGGTAATTTATAGAAGTGAGCTTGTTGCAAACAGAGCAAGATTTCCAGAGTGCACAAGTGAAAGGGGTAGTGGCTTTTGATGCAAGTAGAATGTGAGTAAGGTAGGCAGAGTTTTGTTTTCTGAGTCTATGGGACGGTACACATGTATGTGCACGGCTAGGCAGTTGTTGGGGACCAGGATTAGGGGAGATGTCACCAGCAGTTAGTAAAAGCAAGAGGGAGAGTGGCATGAGATGAGATACAGATTTGCAGTAATGAGACTGTTTTTGAGACGAGGTTCCAATCAGCCAATAGAATGCGAGCTCAATTCTATTGGCTGATTGGATCAGCCAAAAGGATTATTCCTACCTTAATTCCGATTGGCTGATAGAATCCTATCAGCCAATCGGAATTCAAGGGATGCCATCTTGGATGACGTCATTTAAAGGAACCTTCATTCGCCGGGAGTCGTCGGAAGAAGAGGATGCTCCGCGTCGGCTGGCTTGAAGATGGACCCGCTCCGCTCCAGATGGATGATGTTAGAAGATGCCTCCTGGATGAAGACTTCTGCCCGTCTCGAGGTCCTCTTCTTCCCGGATCGGATGAAGACTTCTGCCCCTCTGGAGGACCACTTGTGCCCAGCTGGGTGAAGACGTCTCAAGGTAGGGTGATCTTTAGAGTAAGGTTAGGTGTGTGGGTGGTGGGTTTTAATGTTGGGGGTATTGTATTTTTTTTTTAAAGGTAATAGAGCGGATTACTTTGGGGCAATGCCCCGCAAAAAGCCCTTTTAAGGGCTATTTGTAATTTAGTATAGGGTAGGGATTTTTATTATTTTGGGGGGCTTTTTTATTTTATTAGGGGGATTAGATTAGGTGTAATTAGTTTAAAATTCTTGTAATTATTTTATTATTTTCTGTAATTTAGTGTTTATTTTTTTTAGTACTTTAGTTTATTTTATTTAATTGTAGTTAATTGTAGTTAGTTTAGGAAATTATTTTAATTATAGTGCGCAAGGCAGCCAACAAAATGTTGGCTTCGCGTGCAGCCAAAAGAATCCACCTGGATGCAGGGAAGGTGGATTCCGGTGGATTCCGAAAATGGCAGGGTGGTGAAAGAATCCACCTGGATGCAGCGTAGGCAAACTCGAAACCTTAGAAAAAAAAACACGCAACCGCCCTCACGAAATAACTAAAAAACACGTAACCGCCCGCAAGAAATAAAAATAAAAACACGTAACCACCCGCACGAAGTATAACAAAAAAAAAACACCTCCCGCACAAAGTATTAACAAACACCTAAACCGTCAACCCCCACATCGCAAAACAATAAAGTAATTAACCCCTAATCCGCATATAACATAATTAAAATATTAACCACTTAACCGTCAACCACCCACATCACAATAAACCTAATTAACCTATTAACCCCTAAGCCGCAAAACCCCCACATCGCAATAAACCTATTTAACCTATTAACTCTTAAACCGCCAACCCCCCACATCACAATAAACCTAATTAACCCATTAATCCCTACTAGAATCGCATTAGTAACGCGTCTGTGTCGCCAGTTGTGCACGCATCCTCAAAGGAATGTTGGCTGCGCGAGGCAGCCAAAAGAATGTTGGCTGCAGACGCAGCCACAATAATCCACCTGGATGCAGCGAAGCAGCATCCCAGTGGATTGAGAAAATGGCAGGGTGGTGAAAGAAGGTGGATTCTTTCACCACCCTGCCATTTTCGGAATCCACCTGGAGAATTATTAGGCAAGTTGTATTTTTGAGGATTAATTTTATTATTGAACAACAACCATGTTCTCAATGAACCCAAAAAACTCATTAATATCAAAGCTGAATAGTTTTGGAAGTAGTTTTTAGTTTGTTTTTAGTTATAGCTATTTTAGGGGGATATCTGTGTGTGCAGGTGACTATTACTGTGCATAATTATTAGGCAACTTAACAAAAAACAAATATATACCCATTTCAATTATTTATTTTTACCAGTGAAACCAATATAACATCTCAACATTCACAAATATACATTTCTGACATTTAAAAACAAAACAAAAACAAATCAGTGACCAATATAGCCACCTTTCTTTGCAAGGACACTCAAAAGCCTGCCATCCATGGATTCTGTCAGTGTTTTGATCTGTTCACCATCAACATTGCGTGCAGCAGCAACCACAGCCTCCCAGACACTGTTCAGAGAGGTGTACTGTTTTCCCTCCTTGTAAATCTCACATTTGATGATGGACCACAGGTTCTCAATGGGGTTCAGATCAGGTGAACAAGGAGGCCATGTCATTAGATTTTCTTCTTTTATACCCTTTCTTGCCAGTGAGTACTTGGACACGTGTGATGGAGCATTGTCCTGCATGAAAATCATGTTTTTCTTGAAGGATGCAGACTTCTTCCTGTACCACTGCTTGAAGAAGGTGTCTTCCAGAAACTGGCAGTAGGACTGGGAGTTGAGCTTGACTCCATCCTCAACCCAAAAAGGCCCCACAAGCTCATCTTTGATGATACCAGCCCAAACCAGTACTAGACCTCCACCTTGCTGGCGTCTGAGTCGGACTGGAGCTCTCTGCCCTTTACCAATCCAGCCACGGGCCCATCCATCTGGCCCATCAAGACTCACTCTCATTTCATCAGTCCATAAAACCTTAGAAAAATCAGTCTTGAGATATTTCTTGGCCCAGTCTTGACGTTTCAGCTTGTGTGTCTTGTTCAGTGGTGGTAGTCTTTCAGCCTTTCTTACCTTGGCCATGTCTCTGAGTATTGCACACCTTGTGCTTTTGGGCACTCCAGTGATGTTGCAGCTCTGAAATATGGCCAAACTGGTGGCAAGTGGCATCTTGGCAGCTGCACGCTTGACTTTTCTCAGTTCATGGGCAGTTATTTTGCACCTTGGTTTTTCCACACGCTTCTTGCGACCCTGTTGACTATTTTGAATGAAACGCTTGATTGTTCGATGATCACGCTTCAGAAGCTTTGCAATTTTAAGAGTGCTGCATCCCTCTGCAAGATATCTCACTATTTTTGACTTTTCTGAGCCTGTCAAGTCCTTCTTTTGACCCATTTTGCCAAAGGAAAGGAAGTTGCCTAATAATTATGCACACCTGATATAGGGTGTTGATGTCATTAGACCACACCCCTTCTCATTACAGAGATGCACATCACCTAATATGCTTAATTGGTAGTAGGCTTTCGAGCCTATACAGCTTGGAGTAAGACAACATGCATAAAGAGGATGATGTGGTCAAAATACTCATTTGCCTAATAATTCTGCACTCCCTGTATAACAAAAAAAACCCTCCTGCACAAAGTATTAACAAACTCCTAAACCGTCAAACCCCACATTGCAAAACAATAAAGTAATTAACCCCTAATCCGCATATAACATAATTAAAATATTAACCCCTTAACCGTCAACCACCCACATCGCAATAAACCTAAATTTAACCTATTAACTCTTAAACCGCCAACCCTCCACATCGCAATAAACCTAATTAACCCATTAACCCCTAAACCACCAAACGCCCACATCACAATCAACCTAATTAACCTTGAAACCGCCAAACCCCGCACAACGCAAATAACTAATTTAATTACTAAGCACCCTATCCCAACACCCCCTAAATTAACCCCAATTACTACTAAATTACAATTAAGATTAAAAAAAACTAACATTAAATTACAAAAAATCAAAAAGTCTAACATTACAGAAAAAAATAAACAAAATTATCAAAAATAAAAAAATTTATACCTAATCCCCCAAAATAAAAACACCCCCAAATCTAAACTACCAATAGCCCATAAAAGGGCCTTTTGTAGGGCATTGCCCTAAATTAAACAGCTCTTTTACCTCTAAACCTTGAAACCCCCCCAAAATAAAAAAAATATCACTAAAAAAACTAAACTATCCATTGCCCCTTAAGGGGCATTTGTATGGGCATTGCCCTTAAAAGGACATTCAGCTCTTTTAATGCCCTTAAAAGGGCGATCAGCTCTTTTTCAAGCCCAAAAAAACCCTAATAAAAAACTCCACCCTAAAAATTTAAATAAAAAAGCCTAAACCTAAGCCCCAATTAGGTACTCACTGTTCCTGAAGTCCGGCGGAGAAGGTCTTCTTCCAGGCGGCTCCATCATCTTCTATTTTCATCCGGAGCGAAGGCTGAGAAGAGGTGCAGAGCTGTCTTCCGATGCCTGGATCCTCAGTGGCGGTCCGCAACGGCAGCGGTCCTCGGCTGCGTGGAGGCTCCTCTTCATGCGTTCGTCCGTCGCACACTGAAGATTGAATGCAAGGTACCCTATATTTATTGGGGTACCTTGCATTCCTATTGGCTGACATTTTGAAATCAGCCAATAGGATGAGAGCTACTGAAATCTTATTGGCTGATTTGAGCAGCCAATAGGATTTCAATAGCTCTAATCCAATTGGCTGATTTCAAAATTTCAGCTAATAGGAATTCAAGGTACCCCAAATTGATTGCGTACATTGCATTCAATCTTTAGTGTACGATGGACATCGGATGAAGAGGAGTCTCCATGCAGCTGAGGACCGCCGCTGAGGATCCACACATCAGGGAAGACAGCTCCGCACCTCCGCTCTGTGCCGCCGGTGAGGACCACCGCTGAGGATCCACAGCTCTGCACCTTTGCTCCGTGCTGCATTCGCTCCAGATGAATTTATTTTTTTATTTTTTATTTTTTTTTATTTTTAAGATTAGGGATTTAATGGGTTGGAAAAGAGCTGATTGCCCTTTTAAGGACAGTAAAAGAGCTGAATGCCCTTTTAATGGCAATGGGTAGTTTAGGTTTTTTTTTAGTGTTAGTTTTTTTTTTTATTTTGGGGTTTTACTGTTAGGGGGTAATTGGTAATTTGTTTAGGTAAAGCTGTTTAACTTAGGGAAATGCCCTACAAAAGCCCTTTTAAGGGCTATTGGTAGTTTAGTATTAGATTAGGGGTGTTTTTATTTTGGGGGGATTTTTTACTTTTATTGGGGTATTAGTTTAGGTTTAAATTTTTTATTTTGGATAGCATTGTTTATTTTTTTCAGTAATTTTACATTTTTTTATTTTCTGTAATTTTAGCTTTGGGGGTTGTAGTTTTTTTTTAAATAGACTGCCCTCTGGGCAGGCTTATCGCCTAGTAGAATATAAAATAATATATTATATCTGCAAAAACCTTCCAAAGTAGAGCCTTTTTCTACATCAGAATTTCAAATAGTTAAGTGGAATTCTACTGGAAATTAATATGCATCTAAGTTCTGTTTTAAATAGAAATACAATTTCACTACACGCTATTATGCAAAAATATTTTAGAAATAAAATTTCCATTGTTTTACTGATAGCTACTGTTATTTGCACAACCTGCAGAGCATATGGCCTTGGGTAATCTGCACCTGTATTTACAATGTGAGCCTGCTCAGTGTGCAGGCAGTTGTAACTTTACTAGACGCATTTTAGCTTTAAAGGACACTAAACAACTTGAAATTACAAGACATTTCTGTTGTCTTGCTATAAAACAACAAATCCCCCAATTTTAAACAAATAATTGTTTTTCAATACCCAAATTCTACCACATCTTGCATTATTTGGAGAAGACAAAGGTTAGCCATGCCCATGGTCATTATTTTATTATAAAGTGCATTGTTCTGCAGGTGTTAAATTATAATGACAATTAGGAAAATGTATGTAGCAGGGTTAGCCTTGAGACATCAGCAGGGTGTATTTCTATCTCTGAGAATTTGAAAATCTTCAATTTTCAGCACCAAATTACATAAAAAGGGGCAAAATAAATCATGAAATTATACAGCAAAGTTGTTTTATTACGCTTAGCTAAACATTTTATATATATATATATATATATATATATATATATATATATATATATGTATATATATATATATATATATATATATAAAATCAAAGAACAAACTGGCATGATTCCTTGGTGCTGTTAAAACTGAGCTTTATTTAACCAGTTTAAAAGTTTGGCCAGAAGTGTCTGACATGTTTCTGCGTGAGTGCCTTAATCATATATCATATATATATATATATATATATATATATACAGTTGTGCTCATAAGTTTACATACCCTGGCAGAATTTATGATTTCTTGGCCATTTTTCAGAAAATATGAATGATAACACAAAAACTTTTCTTTCACTTGTGGTTAGTGTTTGGCTGAAGCCATTTATTATCAATCAACTGTGTTTACTCTTTTTAAATCATAATGACAACAGAAACTACCCAAATGACCCTGATCAAAAGTTTACATACCCTGGTGATTTTGGCTTGATAACATGCACACAAGTTGACACAAAGAGGTTTATGACTATTAAAGGTAACCATCCTCACCTGTGATCTGTTTTCTTGTAATTAGTGTGTGTGTATAAAAGGTCAATGAGTTTCTGGACTCCTGACAGACCCTTGCATCTTTCATCCATTGCTGCACTGACAATTCTGGATTCTGAGTCATGGGGAAAGCAAAAGAATTGTCAAAGGATCTGCGGAAAAAGGTAGTTGAACTGTATAAAACAGGAAAGGGATATAAAAAGATATCCAAGGAATTGAGAATGCAAATCAGCAGTGTTCAAATTCTAATAAAGAAGTGGAAAATGAGGGGTTCTGTTGAAACCAAAACACGGTCAGGTAGACCAACTAAACTTTCAGCCACAACTGCCAGGAAAATTGTTCGGTATGCAAAGACAAACCCACAAATAACTTCAGGTGAAATACAGGACATGTGGTGTGGCTGTTTCAAGATGCACAATAAAGAGGCACTTGAAGAAAGATGGGCTGCATGGTCGAGTTGCCAGGAGAAAGCCATTACTATGCAAATGCCACAAAGTATCCCGCTTACAATACGCCAAACAGCACAGAGACAAGACTCAAACCTTCTGGCACAAAGTCATTTGGAGTGATGAGACCAAAATTGAGCTTTTTGGCCACAACCATAAACGCTACATTTGGAGAGGAGTCAACAAGGCCTATGATGAAAGGTACACCATTCCTACTGTGAAACACGGAGGTGGATCGCTGATGTTTTGGGGATGTGTGAGCTACAAAGGCACAGGAAATTTGGTCAGAATTGATGGCAAGATGAATGCAGTATGTTATCAAACAGAACGCCTAATTTTCCACTTCTTGATTAGAGTTTGAACACTGCTGATTTAAATTCTCAATTCCTTGGATATCTTTTTATATCCCTTTCCTGTTTTATACAGTTCAACTACCTTTTTCCCACAGATCCTTTGACAATTCTTTTTCTTTCCCCATGACTCAGAATACAGAAACGTCAGTGCAGCACTGGATGAAAGATGCAAAGGTCTGTCAGGAGTCCAGAAACTCATTGACCTTTTATACACACACACTAATTACAAGAAAACAGATCACAGGTGAGGATTGTTACCTTTAATAGCCATTCAAACCCCATTTGTGTCAACTTGTGTGCATGTTATCAGGCTAAAATCACCAGGGTATGTAAACTTTTGATCAGGGTCATTTGGGTAGTTTCTGTTGTCATTATGATTTAAAAAGAGTAAACATAGTTGATTGATAATAAATGGCTTCAGCCAAACACTAACCATGAGTGAAAGAAAAGTTTTTGTGTTATCATTCATATTATCTGAAAAATAGCCAAGAAATCATAAATTCTGACAGGGTATGTAAACTTAGGAGCACAACTGTATATATATATATATATATATATATGTTGCTGTGTTCCTTGTTTAGAGAGGAATTGCCTGGTAGTTCAGTGCTGGACTGACCGTAATAGGCGGGATCAGACTGATATACTACAGAAAAGTTCTACTCTGTGAAAAGCATTACTGGGTTAAAATAAGCTGCGCCCAGGTGGTAAATCACCAAAGAACAGGCTAACAATGGTATTGAGCCGATTGTTCGTTCCTGTGAGTGTGCTTCTCTCTGTGTGTATTTAGTCTCCCTATGGGAAAAAGGGGAATCCAGAAGTGGACTCCTTGCTCAGTGTGCTTAGAGGAATATGGCTGCACCTTACTGACGAGGCCCAATGAAGGCCGAAACGATCGTCTGGGGTTGCTGTGTTCCTTGTTCAGAGAGGAATTGCCTGGTATTTTGGTGCTGGACTGACGTAATAGGCGGGATCAGACTGATATACTACAGGAAAGTTCTACTCTGTGAAAAGCATTACCTGGCTAAAAGAAGCTGCACCCAGGTGGTAAATCACCAAAGAACAGGCTAACAATGGTATTGAGATGGTTGTTCGTTCCTGTGAGTGTGCTTCTCTCTGTGTGTATTTAGTCTCCCTATGGGAAAAAGCGGAATCCAGACGTGGACTCCTTGCTCAGTGTGCTTAGAGGAATACGTGGACTCCTTGCTCAGTGTGCTTAGAGGAATATGGCTACACCTTACTGACGAGGCCCAATGAAGGCCGAAACGATCGTCTGGGTTTGCTGTGTTCCTTGTTCAGAGAGGAATTGTCATGTATTTCAGTGCTGACTGACCGTAATAGGCGGGATCAGACTGATATACTACAGGAAAGTTCTACTCTGTGAAAAGCATTACTGGGCTAATAAAAGCTGCACCCAGGTGGTAAATCGCCAAAGAACAGGCTAACAATTGTATTGAGCCTGTTGTTCGTTCCTGTGAGTGTTCTCTCTGTGTGTATTTAGTCTCCCTATGGGAAAAAGGGGAATCCAGACGTGGACTCCTTGCTCAGTGTGCTTAGAGGAATACTGCTACACCTTACTGACGAGGCCCAATGAAGGCTGAAACGATCGTCTGGGGTTGCTATGTTCCTTGTTCAGAGAGGAATTGCCTGGTATTTCGGTGCTGGACTGACCTTAATAGGCGGGATCAGACTGATATACTACAGGAAAGTTCCATTCTGTGAAAAGCATTACTGGGCTAAAAGAAGCTGCACCCAGGTGGAAAATCGCCAAAGAACAGGTATTGAGCCGGTTGTTCGTTCCTGTGAGTGCGCTTCTCGCTCTCTGTGTATATATACAGTATATATATATATATATATATATATATATATATATATATATAAACCTCATGGTGTTTACAGTCCCTTTAATAAAGTGTATTTCAAAAATGCTAGTAATCAAAATTTAAATGTACAGATGTGCATGCTAGCCATTTGCAAGAGCACTAGATGGCAGCACCATTCCCTGCTCCAGATGTCTACCTAGGTATCTCTTCAGCACAGAATATCATAGGAACGTAGCAAATTTGATAATATGAATAAATTAGAGAAAAAAATTAAATGGTATGTTCTGAATTGGGTTTCATATCCCTTTAAGTTTGTAAAATACTGATTCTTAAAAACCAAACAATTACAGCTTTCTATATTTACATATTAGTTTATTTTTAACTTTAACAATCTTTCATATCTATTAGTCAATATAATGCAGGGTGGATAACTGGAATGTAAACTCTTTAACCTACATATGACACAGAATTACACACAAGCTATTCAGTTCTACAAATCAGTTCTGTCTATAAATGTTTCATGCATCATAAAGATTATTAATATAATCTAGCAAGTGTCTATATATTCCACCCTCTTGACAAAATAAGGAAACACAAGTTAATGGGTAGACCCCAGGTGCAGAATTCAAATATCCCCAAGGGCTCTATTGACCCCATTAACATAGCAGTCAAGTCAAAATGATATGATTTAATGCAATTTAATTTAAGAAAATAGCTTTGAGGAAGTAAATCTATTTCTATATTTATTTAGATATTTAATGCAACAGACAACACTTCTTAGCTAAATACCAGTCATATATCTGAGGATAATTAACATAAATATTATTCCATTATCTCTTTACTTTTTTTGAAAATCTTCTACTGCAGTTTCTTATCTATAAACTAGTTCATACATACACCTGCATTTATTGTTTTGCTTGATATTTTTATAAAATACAAATATTTTCTCTATTTTTTTATTCAAAGATTATGACGCTGACAGTAATTTGGTTTAAATTCAATAAAAGCCCTTAAAGAAACTAATACCTTGCCGGGAAAAAAACTTTAAAGAGATTTATACGTGTCCATCATTGCATACATAAGATGTGAGTCACTCTAAATTATAAATAAATAGACCAGCACCTATCTCATAAATATTCACCTTTCGGCACGTAGAAGATTTCCAGCAGCATCACAAAAATACTGTCACAATGTTACAGAATAAACAAATGAAAACAGTGAATTAAATGAATAATATAAATAATAATAATAATAATAATAAAGACACCAAGTTAATCAGTTTTAAAATAGTGAGACATGAGACAGTGGTTACTAACAAAAATATAAGTAAATAAAATAAACAATACATATGTGTAAACACTGTGCACCAAATAAAAATTATACAATCACCCAAAGAGTCATCAAATATATTATACATAGGCAGTCTATCTATCTATATATCCATACTGTAAATTCCCATCTATCTATCTATCTATCTATCTATCTATCTATCTATCTATCTATCTATCTATATATCTATCTATCCAGACTGTAAATTCCCATGAATAAGAAATTGCAGTGAACTAATAGGAAATTCTATCTATCTATCTAATAGGAAATTCCAATTTTTCCTACTTGAAATAGACAGCTAGAACATAGAAAATCTACACACAATTATGAAATTACAGGTTTTTGAAATGTAAAGACAAAAATAACATCAATGCAAATTACTAAAGGTTATTAGGATTATTTTAAGTAATAATAATAATAATAATAATAATAATAAAATACAACACCCAGATTTCATAAGTCTGCACACTCCACCAAACTAATACTTTGTGGTAGCACCTTTTGGATTTATTACAGCAATAAGTCTTTGTGAATAAGTCTCTATTAACTTTGCATATCTAGACTTTGGAATTCCTCTCCATCTTCAGGTTTCTAACAGAGGCCAGATGGTTCTGTGCTAAAATATCTTGATATTTGGAGCTTTTCATTATCTCATCTATCTTGACAAGAGTCTGTAACCTATCTACAGAGAAGCAGCCCCAAAGCACAATGCTACCACCACCATACTTCTAAGTCATTATATCTTTTACAATTTAGGTAAAAAAGTTTAAACTTTGTTGTGTCAGACCATAGCACATTTTCCCACATAGTTTGGTGTGACAGCATGAATCTTTTGGCTCTAGGGACTAAATGATATGCCGCGCATACTCAGTGTTCCGCTGCTAGCGTGTAAAAAGTAATTCCATGTAATAACACTGCTAACTTAGAAATACGAATTTATACATTATACGGACAAAGTTTTATCCGAACAAGGAAGATCTTACATTTCTAAGAAATGTTTACCATACGCTATAGGGTTTATATTTCATTGGTTCATATCAATTCACAATCTAACGGTACTTACTGGAGTAGAAGAGTATAAAAGTTTTAAAGACTATGGAAATACCATTATTAACAACCCTTTAAAATTGCCTGCATTATATTTACCATTATGTAAAAATTGCCATACTGGCATGATTTAAGATTATGATATGGATATCCAACAAAAAGTAAAATATGTTGTCCACTTGTACCTCACTTTTGTCTGTCATATTTATAAAATCACATCCAGCATGCCTGAACATATAACGGTAATGCAGTATATATGTGATTAAGGATTAAGTTATACTTGTCCAATAGTCAGAGTTACAGTTCTTCTTTATGAAGTATCACTACCATTTAGAAGGATCGATTACCATGAACCCACAAAAATTACCCTATAGATGGAAATTACATTATCAGGATTATGATCTATATTGCGTAAATGCATAAATATATAATATTTCTTCTGGGTCCCAATCTTTAAATATATAATGTTAACTCAAGATCTTTAATTTACTAGATCTAAAATATATATCCATTATACAACGATTGGGACATAGGAGCGGACTAATAGTCCAAGGATGTATATGCTCATTAAAATAACAGTATTCCTATAATTTTAATGAAGTGATACAAGCTCACCAAATTATAGAATTGAATACAGTAGGCTATGTTATTAACTACATGGAATAAACTCTTTGCCAGTTGTAGCAGATCAGATATACACCCAGTAATTGTTATACTCATTCATGCCATGGGGCATGACAGTATTAAGATTGAAAACCCATTTGGTTTCCATCTGTAACAATTTATCCTCAGTGTTACCCCCTCTTATTCCGGGCTTCAATTTTTCAAGACCCCAACATTTTAAGGCACTGGTTTTCCCATTATGATAGCGGAGAAAATGCCTGGCAACACTAGTAATTTGTTTGGATTTGTCTACATCTCTTTGGGCTGTTCTAATATTGCTAAGGTGTTCAGTTATGCGTGTGCCCATGCTCCTTGTAGTCATTCCAATGTAATATAAATTACAGCTACAGGATATACAGTAGATAACATTAGTACTCTGACAATTTATGTGTTGTTTAATATTCCAGGTTTTTCCAAATCTGTCAACTATTTTTTGTTTTTTAACCATGTGTTGACATACTGAGCAGTGTCCACATGCAATAGAGCCTTCATATATAGGCAATTTTTTTGCATTTCTGTCATAATGGCTACTAACCAGTGTATCCTTAATATTCCTAGCTCGCCTATATGTTACTAGAGGTTTCTCTGTTATTAACGGTTTAAGCAGTTCATCTCCAGTTAGGACATGCCAATGTTTGGTCAGAATTTTAATAATTTGATCGCTGTGTGCGGAATAAGTGGTAATACACCTTAGGGGGGTATTATTCTCCTTAATCTTAGGGGTAAGTAGTTCTCCCCTATCTTTCTGTAACGCTCTGTTATATGCTCTCGCAAGCAGTTTTTTTGAATAGCCTCTTTCAAGTAACCTTTGTCTAAGTTCTCTAGCAGCTATTTTGAAATTTTCAACGGTGCTACAATTTCTCCTTAAACGTATATATTCTCCCATAGGTAGTCCTCTGATAGTAGCAGGATGGTGATAGCTACTAGCATGTAAAATATTATTAGTGGAAGTGGGTTTCCTATACGCTTCTGTAGCAATAGAGCTATCAGTATTTCGAATTGTTATATCCAAAAATTCCACTTTGGATTTTTGTATGTTAGATGTGAGATATAGTCCAAATGGATTATCATTTAGAATATTAATGAAGTTATGCAAGAGATTCTCAGGACCATTCCATATAAATAGAATATCATCTATATATCTGGACCAGTGGGAGATGTGTTGAGTAAGGTGTTTTAGATTATCATTGAACACCACAGTTTCCTCCCACCAGCCCAGATATATATTAGCGTAGGTTGGGGCACATGCAGTGCCCATCGCTGTCCCACAGGTCTGTAAATAAAATTTGTCATCGAATACGAAAAAATTATGGGTTAAGATAAACTCTATCATATTCAATAGAAATTGTTTGACCTCCTCACTCATACTGGCATTTTGGTTAAGATAGTATGATACCGCTCTACACCCCCACTGTGTTTGTATACTAGTGTAGAGCGATTCAACGTCACAAGTTACCAGTACTGAGTTACTGTCAATATTGATCTCATTAATTTTATTCAACAGATGCATAGTATCCCTGGTGTACGATGGGAGTGATTCTACAATATATCTCAATCTTGCGTCTATGTATTTGCTGGCCTTTTCAGTAAGGGAGCCTATTCCAGACACAATTGGTCTGCCTGGTGGCTTACATGTGTCCTTATGTATCTTTGGCAACAAATACAAAGTGGCTGTTTTTGGTTCTTTTACTTCCAGAAAATTCAATTCCTTCTGATCTATAACACCATCGTTAAATGCTGAGCGAATAAGTGTATTATAGCTGTTGAGAAACATCTCTGTAGGGTTACATAAAAGTGATTTATAATTAGACGAATTATTAAGCTGACGTAGTGCTTCCTCTCTATACATAACATCTGGCCAAATAACAATGTTACCGCCTTTATCACTGCTTTTTATTTGTATACCTTTCATATTTTTCAATTGTGTCAGGGCTATAGCTTCTTCATTAGATAAGTTGTGATCAATAGCACCACTGTTATCCTGTATGTCTAAAATATCTTGGCATACTAAATTAAGAAAGGTCAGTGTGTTATGCGATGTATGGTTTGGAGGTACAAATTTGGACTTGGCTTTTAAAATTGTTCGCCAACCAATATCCTCTTGATCTGGATTGCAGCTAATAGCTTCATCTAATAATGCAATAAGATCATTAATGGCAGCCTGATCATTAGCATTAAGAGTGTTAGATTCAGAGTTACTGAAATATTTTTTAAGGAGAATTTTTCGGGTAAAAAGGTGGATATCCTTTATTGCCTCAAATTTATTTAGTTTAGGTGTTGGTATAAATGACAGGCCTCTTTTTAGGACGGATATTTGTACGTTGGATAAAGTGATATCAGAGAGATTAATTATATTTAGTTCAGGAATGTCTACTTCTTTTTGTGTTGTGATTTGTGATTGAACTTCACTTGTCTGCGAGTTCTGGGCTTGACGTTTACGGCCCCTTCTGGTTCTACGCCTAAAGGGATGTTAGTTTTGTTACTAGTATGAGGTACAATTCTATTTTTCAGAATCGGTCTAGGTATATTTTCACCATCAGATAAATCTACATCTGTGTTGTCACCTTCTCTGTCTGATGTATCTGCATCTAGACTAGCTGTTTTATTCTGTCTATAGGGTAATTTTTGTGGGTTCATGGTAATCGATCCTTCTAAATGGTAGTGATACTTCATAAAGAAGAACTGTAACTCTGACTATTGGACAAGTATAACTTAATCCTTAATCACATATATACTGCATTACCGTTATATGTTCAGGCATGCTGGATGTGATTTTATAAATATGACAGACAAAAGTGAGGTACAAGTGGACAACATATTTTACTTTTTGTTGGATATCCATATCATAATCTTAAATCATGCCAGTATGGCAATTTTTACATAATGGTAAATATAATGCAGGCAATTTTAAAGGGTTGTTAATAATGGTATTTCCATAGTCTTTAAAACTTTTATACTCTTCTACTCCAGTAAGTACCGTTAGATTGTGAATTGATATGAACCAATGAAATATAAACCCTATAGCGTATGGTAAACATTTCTTAGAAATGTAAGATCTTCCTTGTTCGGATAAAACTTTGTCCGTATAATGTATAAATTCGTATTTCTAAGTTAGCAGTGTTATTACATGGAATTACTTTTTACACGCTAGCAGCGGAACACTGAGTATGCGCGGCATATCATTTAGTCCCTAGAGCCAAACAACACAGTCGGGTTAGTAGGCGTTGTTCCCCGTGTACAACCATTGGATAATAACGGGGCGTTCTTCCTGTAATCGACGTGATTGGCTAACTGGGGCTTTCCAATGAGTATTAAAGCCCGCGCATCCGGTAGCCTCGGGTTTTACCAAATGTCAGTGTAAAATACAGCATTGAGAAAGGCTAGGTCGTAGCCGAAACGCGTTTGCTCCATATACTTTTAATCTTGCCATTTCAGTCACTTCAGCCACCTGATGCCGACGTATCCTGCTATCGGCCAGGAAACAGAGAAGTGACTGTGGGCTTGTTTTTAGTTTAATCACTGTTTAGTAGTAGGTGTGGTAAACGGTAGGGGTATTTACCCCATATTTTTTAAATATATTCAAATAAAGTATAGTTTGTTTTAACTAACTCAATACCAATTCAAGTAAGAATGAGTGCTGCAATAGCCCCTATCTTTTCTTTCCTTTTTTGTGTATTATAATTGTTAACAAGGGGTAGCACCAGAATCTATGGATTCTTTATCTTACTTCACATCCGTGTAGTGCCAGTTTATATATATTTCTAAATATTGTAACTTCATATGTGAGAATTGCACTCACATTTTTTCCTGTAAACTTAGAGCACACACTAACTAGATCGTAAATCATGACCTCTTTTGATTTAGGAGCAGAAATGCTCCAATGGACTAAAGACATTACAAATTTAACAGCGGAACTCAGAAATAAAAGCACTACAGAGAGTAATAGTTCAGTGGAATGGTCTGACTCCTTAAAAAATCTTAAAAAAATCAGAAGGAAACAAATAAAAAAACAATGGAACATAGGAATGTACAACTTTTACAAAGATAACAATGTCATTCCTAGAGGCCTAAGATTAAAATTGTTTCCTTCGTTTAATGATTACAAACCGGAATTTAAAATTAAATGGGAAAGTGCCTTAACTGAATGCTCGCTGAAATTGATGGGGTATTTAACAGAATATGAACTAGACAAATTAAATGACATCAATGAGGGAATCTCTAAATTGTGTGACGAACTTAAACAGTATGAATTAAATGAAGATTTTCAAAAGTCATACAATAAAACTAAGGGAGAAGTCGAAAAATTTGCACGTTTTATCTCAGAGAGAAAAGAACGTAAGATTGATAGGGATCTTAACGATTATTCCTCTGATACAATCTACCTTTGGGGACAGAATAAAACAGCTAGTCTAGATGCAGATACATCAGACAGAGAAGGTGACAACACAGATGTAGATTTATCTGATGGTGAAAATATACCTAGACCGATTCTGAAAAATAGAATTGTACCTCATACTAGTAACAAAACTAACATCCCTTTAGGCGTAGAACCAGAAGGGGCCGTAAACGTCAAGCCCAGAACTCGCAGACAAGTGAAGTTCAATCACAAATCACAACACAAAAAGAAGTAGACATTCCTGAACTAAATATAATTAATCTCTCTGATATCACTTTATCCAACGTACAAATATCCGTCCTAAAAAGAGGCCTGTCATTTATACCAACACCTAAACTAAATAAATTTGAGGCAATAAAGGATATCCACCTTTTTACCCGAAAAATTCTCCTTAAAAAATATTTCAGTAACTCTGAATCTAACACTCTTAATGCTAATGATCAGGCTGCCATTAATGATCTTATTGCATTATTAGATGAAGCTATTAGCTGCAATCCAGATCAAGAGGATATTGGTTGGCGAACAATTTTAAAAGCCAAGTCCAAATTTGTACCTCCAAACCATACATCGCATAACACACTGACCTTTCTTAATTTAGTATGCCAAGATATTTTAGACATACAGGATAACAGTGGTGCTATTGATCACAACTTATCTAATGAAGAAGCTATAGCCCTGACACAATTGAAAAATATGAAAGGTATACAAATAAAAAGCAGTGATAAAGGCGGTAACATTGTTATTTGGCCAGATGTTATGTATAGAGAGGAAGCACTACGTCAGCTTAATAATTCGTCTAATTATAAATCACTTTTATGTAACCCTACAGAGATGTTTCTCAACAGCTATAATACACTTATTCGCTCAGCATTTAACGATGGTGTTATAGATCAGAAGGAATTGAATTTTCTGGAAGTAAAAGAACCAAAAACAGCCACTTTGTATTTGTTGCCAAAGATACATAAGGACACATGTAAGCCACCAGGCAGACCAATTGTGTCTGGAATAGGCTCCCTTACTGAAAAGGCCAGCAAATACATAGACGCAAGATTGAGATATATTGTAGAATCACTCCCATCGTACACCAGGGATACTATGCATCTGTTGAATAAAATTAATGAGATCAATATTGACAGTAACTCAGTACTGGTAACTTGTGACGTTGAATCGCTCTACACTAGTATACAAACACAGTGGGGGTGTAGAGCGGTATCATACTATCTTAACCAAAATGCCAGTATGAGTGAGGAGGTCAAACAATTTCTATTGAATATGATAGAGTTTATCTTAACCCATAATTTTTTCGTATTCGATGACAAATTTTATTTACAGACCTGTGGGACAGCGATGGGCACTGCATGTGCCCCAACCTACGCTAATATATATCTGGGCTGGTGGGAGGAAACTGTGGTGTTCAATGATAATCTAAAACACCTTACTCAACACATCTCCCACTGGTCCAGATATATAGATGATATTCTATTTATATGGAATGGTCCTGAGAATCTCTTGCATAACTTCATTAATATTCTAAATGATAATCCATTTGGACTATATCTCACATCTAACATACAAAAATCCAAAGTGGAATTTTTGGATATAACAATTCGAAATACTGATAGCTCTATTGCTACAGAAGCGTATAGGAAACCCACTTCCACTAATAATATTTTACATGCTAGTAGCTATCACCATCCTGCTACTATCAGAGGACTACCTATGGGAGAATATATACGTTTAAGGAGAAATTGTAGCACCGTTGAAAATTTCAAAATAGCTGCTAGAGAACTTAGACAAAGGTTACTTGAAAGAGGCTATTCAAAAAAACTGCTTGCGAGAGCATATAACAGAGCGTTACAGAAAGATAGGGGAGAACTACTTACCCCTAAGATTAAGGAGAATAATACCCCCCTAAGGTGTATTACCACTTATTCCGCACACAGCGATCAAATTATTAAAATTCTGACCAAACATTGGCATGTCCTAACTGGAGATGAACTGCTTAAACCGTTAATAACAGAGAAACCTCTAGTAACATATAGGCGAGCTAGGAATATTAAGGATACACTGGTTAGTAGCCATTATGACAGAAATGCAAAAAAATTGCCTATATATGAAGGCTCTATTGCATGTGGACACTGCTCAGTATGTCAACACATGGTTAAAAAACAAAAAATAGTTGACAGATTTGGAAAAACCTGGAATATTAAACAACACATAAATTGTCAGAGTACTAATGTTATCTACTGTATATCCTGTAGCTGTAATTTATATTACATTGGAATGACTACAAGGAGCATGGGCACACGCATAACTGAACACCTTAGCAATATTAGAACAGCCCAAAGAGATGTAGACAAATCCAAACAAATTACTAGTGTTGCCAGGCATTTTCTCCGCTATCATAATGGGAAAACCAGTGCCTTAAAATGTTGGGGTCTTGAAAAATTGAAGCCCGGAATAAGAGGGGGTAACACTGAGGATAAATTGTTACAGATGGAAACCAAATGGGTTTTCAATCTTAATACTGTCATGCCCCATGGCATGAATGAGTATAACAATTACTGGGTGTATATCTGATCTGCTACAACTGGCAAAGAGTTTATTCCATGTAGTTAATAACATAGCCTACTGTATTCAATTCTATAATTTGGTGAGCTTGTATCACTTCATTAAAATTATAGGAATACTGTTATTTTAATGAGCATATACATCCTTGGACTATTAGTCCGCTCCTATGTCCCAATCGTTGTATAATGGATATATATTTTAGATCTAGTAAATTAAAGATCTTGAGTTAACATTATATATTTAAAGATTGGGACCCAGAAGAAATATTATATATTTATGCATTTACGCAATATAGATCATAATCCTGATAATGTAATTTCCATCTATAGGGTAATTTTTGTGGGTTCATGGTAATCGATCCTTCTAAATGGTAGTGATACTTCATAAAGAAGAACTGTAACTCTGACTATTGGACAAGTATAACTTAATCCTTAATCACATATATACTGCATTACCGTTATATGTTCAGGCATGCTGGATGTGATTTTATAAATATGACAGACAAAAGTGAGGTACAAGTGGACAACATATTTTACTTTTTGTTGGATATCCATATCATAATCTTAAATCATGCCAGTATGGCAATTTTTACATAATGGTAAATATAATGCAGGCAATTTTAAAGGGTTGTTAATAATGGTATTTCCATAGTCTTTAAAACTTTTATACTCTTCTACTCCAGTAAGTACCGTTAGATTGTGAATTGATATGAACCAATGAAATATAAACCCTATAGCGTATGGTAAACATTTCTTAGAAATGTAAGATCTTCCTTGTTCGGATAAAACTTTGTCCGTATAATGTATAAATTCGTATTTCTAAGTTAGCAGTGTTATTACATGGAATTACTTTTTACACGCTAGCAGCGGAACACTGAGTATGCGCGGCATATCATTTAGTCCCTAGAGCCAAACAACACAGTCGGGTTAGTAGGCGTTGTTCCCCGTGTACAACCATTGGATAATAACGGGGCGTTCTTCCTGTAATCGACGTGATTGGCTAACTGGGGCTTTCCAATGAGTATTAAAGCCCGCGCATCCGGTAGCCTCGGGTTTTACCAAATGTCAGTGTAAAATACAGCATTGAGAAAGGCTAGGTCGTAGCCGAAACGCGTTTGCTCCATATACTTTTAATCTTGCCATTTCAGTCACTTCAGCCACCTGATGCCGACGTATCCTGCTATCGGCCAGGAAACAGAGAAGTGACTGTGGGCTTGTTTTTAGTTTAATCACTGTTTAGTAGTAGGTGTGGTAAACGGTAGGGGTATTTACCCCATATTTTTTAAATATATTCAAATAAAGTATAGTTTGTTTTAACTAACTCAATACCAATTCAAGTAAGAATGAGTGCTGCAATAGCCCCTATCTTTTCTTTCCTTTTTTGTGTATTATAATTGTTAACAAGGGGTAGCACCAGAATCTATGGATTCTTTATCTTACTTCACATCCGTGTAGTGCCAGTTTATATATATTTCTAAATATTGTAACTTCATATGTGAGAATTGCACTCACATTTTTTCCTGTAAACTTAGAGCACACACTAACTAGATCGTAAATCATGACCTCTTTTGATTTAGGAGCAGAAATGCTCCAATGGACTAAAGACATTACAAATTTAACAGCGGAACTCAGAAATAAAAGCACTACAGAGAGTAATAGTTCAGTGGAATGGTCTGACTCCTTAAAAAATCTTAAAAAAATCAGAAGGAAACAAATAAAAAAACAATGGAACATAGGAATGTACAACTTTTACAAAGATAACAATGTCATTCCTAGAGGCCTAAGATTAAAATTGTTTCCTTCGTTTAATGATTACAAACCGGAATTTAAAATTAAATGGGAAAGTGCCTTAACTGAATGCTCGCTGAAATTGATGGGGTATTTAACAGAATATGAACTAGACAAATTAAATGACATCAATGAGGGAATCTCTAAATTGTGTGACGAACTTAAACAGTATGAATTAAATGAAGATTTTCAAAAGTCATACAATAAAACTAAGGGAGAAGTCGAAAAATTTGCACGTTTTATCTCAGAGAGAAAAGAACGTAAGATTGATAGGGATCTTAACGATTATTCCTCTGATACAATCTACCTTTGGGGACAGAATAAAACAGCTAGTCTAGATGCAGATACATCAGACAGAGAAGGTGACAACACAGATGTAGATTTATCTGATGGTGAAAATATACCTAGACCGATTCTGAAAAATAGAATTGTACCTCATACTAGTAACAAAACTAACATCCCTTTAGGCGTAGAACCAGAAGGGGCCGTAAACGTCAAGCCCAGAACTCGCAGACAAGTGAAGTTCAATCACAAATCACAACACAAAAAGAAGTAGACATTCCTGAACTAAATATAATTAATCTCTCTGATATCACTTTATCCAACGTACAAATATCCGTCCTAAAAAGAGGCCTGTCATTTATACCAACACCTAAACTAAATAAATTTGAGGCAATAAAGGATATCCACCTTTTTACCCGAAAAATTCTCCTTAAAAAATATTTCAGTAACTCTGAATCTAACACTCTTAATGCTAATGATCAGGCTGCCATTAATGATCTTATTGCATTATTAGATGAAGCTATTAGCTGCAATCCAGATCAAGAGGATATTGGTTGGCGAACAATTTTAAAAGCCAAGTCCAAATTTGTACCTCCAAACCATACATCGCATAACACACTGACCTTTCTTAATTTAGTATGCCAAGATATTTTAGACATACAGGATAACAGTGGTGCTATTGATCACAACTTATCTAATGAAGAAGCTATAGCCCTGACACAATTGAAAAATATGAAAGGTATACAAATAAAAAGCAGTGATAAAGGCGGTAACATTGTTATTTGGCCAGATGTTATGTATAGAGAGGAAGCACTACGTCAGCTTAATAATTCGTCTAATTATAAATCACTTTTATGTAACCCTACAGAGATGTTTCTCAACAGCTATAATACACTTATTCGCTCAGCATTTAACGATGGTGTTATAGATCAGAAGGAATTGAATTTTCTGGAAGTAAAAGAACCAAAAACAGCCACTTTGTATTTGTTGCCAAAGATACATAAGGACACATGTAAGCCACCAGGCAGACCAATTGTGTCTGGAATAGGCTCCCTTACTGAAAAGGCCAGCAAATACATAGACGCAAGATTGAGATATATTGTAGAATCACTCCCATCGTACACCAGGGATACTATGCATCTGTTGAATAAAATTAATGAGATCAATATTGACAGTAACTCAGTACTGGTAACTTGTGACGTTGAATCGCTCTACACTAGTATACAAACACAGTGGGGGTGTAGAGCGGTATCATACTATCTTAACCAAAATGCCAGTATGAGTGAGGAGGTCAAACAATTTCTATTGAATATGATAGAGTTTATCTTAACCCATAATTTTTTCGTATTCGATGACAAATTTTATTTACAGACCTGTGGGACAGCGATGGGCACTGCATGTGCCCCAACCTACGCTAATATATATCTGGGCTGGTGGGAGGAAACTGTGGTGTTCAATGATAATCTAAAACACCTTACTCAACACATCTCCCACTGGTCCAGATATATAGATGATATTCTATTTATATGGAATGGTCCTGAGAATCTCTTGCATAACTTCATTAATATTCTAAATGATAATCCATTTGGACTATATCTCACATCTAACATACAAAAATCCAAAGTGGAATTTTTGGATATAACAATTCGAAATACTGATAGCTCTATTGCTACAGAAGCGTATAGGAAACCCACTTCCACTAATAATATTTTACATGCTAGTAGCTATCACCATCCTGCTACTATCAGAGGACTACCTATGGGAGAATATATACGTTTAAGGAGAAATTGTAGCACCGTTGAAAATTTCAAAATAGCTGCTAGAGAACTTAGACAAAGGTTACTTGAAAGAGGCTATTCAAAAAAACTGCTTGCGAGAGCATATAACAGAGCGTTACAGAAAGATAGGGGAGAACTACTTACCCCTAAGATTAAGGAGAATAATACCCCCCTAAGGTGTATTACCACTTATTCCGCACACAGCGATCAAATTATTAAAATTCTGACCAAACATTGGCATGTCCTAACTGGAGATGAACTGCTTAAACCGTTAATAACAGAGAAACCTCTAGTAACATATAGGCGAGCTAGGAATATTAAGGATACACTGGTTAGTAGCCATTATGACAGAAATGCAAAAAAATTGCCTATATATGAAGGCTCTATTGCATGTGGACACTGCTCAGTATGTCAACACATGGTTAAAAAACAAAAAATAGTTGACAGATTTGGAAAAACCTGGAATATTAAACAACACATAAATTGTCAGAGTACTAATGTTATCTACTGTATATCCTGTAGCTGTAATTTATATTACATTGGAATGACTACAAGGAGCATGGGCACACGCATAACTGAACACCTTAGCAATATTAGAACAGCCCAAAGAGATGTAGACAAATCCAAACAAATTACTAGTGTTGCCAGGCATTTTCTCCGCTATCATAATGGGAAAACCAGTGCCTTAAAATGTTGGGGTCTTGAAAAATTGAAGCCCGGAATAAGAGGGGGTAACACTGAGGATAAATTGTTACAGATGGAAACCAAATGGGTTTTCAATCTTAATACTGTCATGCCCCATGGCATGAATGAGTATAACAATTACTGGGTGTATATCTGATCTGCTACAACTGGCAAAGAGTTTATTCCATGTAGTTAATAACATAGCCTACTGTATTCAATTCTATAATTTGGTGAGCTTGTATCACTTCATTAAAATTATAGGAATACTGTTATTTTAATGAGCATATACATCCTTGGACTATTAGTCCGCTCCTATGTCCCAATCGTTGTATAATGGATATATATTTTAGATCTAGTAAATTAAAGATCTTGAGTTAACATTATATATTTAAAGATTGGGACCCAGAAGAAATATTATATATTTATGCATTTACGCAATATAGATCATAATCCTGATAATGTAATTTCCATCTATAGGGTAATTTTTGTGGGTTCATGGTAATCGATCCTTCTAAATGGTAGTGATACTTCATAAAGAAGAACTGTAACTCTGACTATTGGACAAGTATAACTTAATCCTTAATCACATATATACTGCATTACCGTTATATGTTCAGGCATGCTGGATGTGATTTTATAAATATGACAGACAAAAGTGAGGTACAAGTGGACAACATATTTTACTTTTTGTTGGATATCCATATCATAATCTTAAATCATGCCAGTATGGCAATTTTTACATAATGGTAAATATAATGCAGGCAATTTTAAAGGGTTGTTAATAATGGTATTTCCATAGTCTTTAAAACTTTTATACTCTTCTACTCCAGTAAGTACCGTTAGATTGTGAATTGATATGAACCAATGAAATATAAACCCTATAGCGTATGGTAAACATTTCTTAGAAATGTAAGATCTTCCTTGTTCGGATAAAACTTTGTCCGTATAATGTATAAATTCGTATTTCTAAGTTAGCAGTGTTATTACATGGAATTACTTTTTACACGCTAGCAGCGGAACACTGAGTATGCGCGGCATATCATTTAGTCCCTAGAGCCAAACAACACAGTCGGGTTAGTAGGCGTTGTTCCCCGTGTACAACCATTGGATAATAACGGGGCGTTCTTCCTGTAATCGACGTGATTGGCTAACTGGGGCTTTCCAATGAGTATTAAAGCCCGCGCATCCGGTAGCCTCGGGTTTTACCAAATGTCAGTGTAAAATACAGCATTGAGAAAGGCTAGGTCGTAGCCGAAACGCGTTTGCTCCATATACTTTTAATCTTGCCATTTCAGTCACTTCAGCCACCTGATGCCGACGTATCCTGCTATCGGCCAGGAAACAGAGAAGTGACTGTGGGCTTGTTTTTAGTTTAATCACTGTTTAGTAGTAGGTGTGGTAAACGGTAGGGGTATTTACCCCATATTTTTTAAATATATTCAAATAAAGTATAGTTTGTTTTAACTAACTCAATACCAATTCAAGTAAGAATGAGTGCTGCAATAGCCCCTATCTTTTCTTTCCTTTTTTGTGTATTATAATTGTTAACAAGGGGTAGCACCAGAATCTATGGATTCTTTATCTTACTTCACATCCGTGTAGTGCCAGTTTATATATATTTCTAAGCATGAATCTTTTGGCAGAATTTATACAGGCATGGATGTTCCATTTTGTAAGAAAAGGTTTACATCTTGCCACCCTATCCCATATCCCAGACAAGTAAAATACGAGAGATGGTGGTCACATGCAAGGAGTGAACGGTACCTCCCTGAAATTCCTGTTGCTCCTTCAGTGTTGCTGTTGGCCTCTTGGTAGTTTTCCTGATACATTTTCTTCTCATTCTCTCATCAATTTTGGAGGGTCATCCTGACCTTAGGGATGTCTCTGTGGTGCCACATTTGTCAGCTAATTGATGATAATGTTGACAGTGCTCCATGGTACATCCAATGCCTTTCATATTCTTTTATATCACTCTCCTGATTGGTACTTTTCAACAATTAAGTCTTGCAGTCTCTTTGGCAACTCTTTGTGGAACATGGCTCTCCCAGTAGAATGCAACCCCAAACATTCAAACAAATCTTACAGCAGCAGCTAACTTTAATCTAGGTATAATCAAAATCACTTTCTTTGATGTCAGGTGTGTGCAAATTACTTACAGGCATGATTTAGAATGTGATTGGTTAACTATGAACATTATGAAAGGCTCCCATTATGAAAGGGTGTGTAGGGTTTTGTCGTTTTTTATTATTATTATTTAAAATGTTCCTATTAATAATTACCTATTTGCTTTCTGTTTCTCTGGATTTATTTGTTGAAAAATCACATTACAGATGGTAAAAAGGAATGGCATTCACATTGTTGTTTTTTTTCTGACTTGTTATATCCATTGTTTAAAGATACCCAAAAACATAAGAGTGAATATAATTTAACTCTAAAAATTGTGGATTTTCTAATTCTCAAAACATTAAATGCACACTACAGACTTTGCAATGCTAACCCTCTTACACACATATATATATATATATATATATATATATATATATATATATATATATATATATATATATATATATCCCTAATTGGCTTTAGCTGATAAATAACCGCAAAACAATGCACTTTATAATAACATTATGACTGTGGCTAGCCTTGGTTTCTGCAAAGCCCAGATTGGCTCCTCCAAATAAGGTGCAATGGTGGTTGCAGTTTGGCTCCTGAAAAACAATTGTGTTAAGACTTGACTGCTATGCTATTCTATAACAACACAGCAGAAATATCTTGTAATTACAATGTCTTTCCTTTTAAGGAAAGGTTGACAACAAATATAGGAGAGTAAACCATATCTTAACTCTTTCTTGATGGTACTTATTTGTCTACATCGTAACAAAGTTCTGATGTAAACAAATAAGTAAAGATTGAAGTGACACGATCGTTCATGCAATCGCATGATTTCAATGAGGAGTGCCTAGAATGCTAGGGGCACCCTCCAGCCCATTATCCCATTCAGGAAGAGCCTATGGCTTCAGTACAGCCAAATGGCAAGACGTTCCATGCCGTCCTAACGGCGCTAAAGCCCAGCACAGTTAGGACGGAATGGAACATCCTAACGGCGGGAAGGAGTTAACATGTTATCTTGAGGACAAAAACAATCAGCACTGACAATGCCTGACTAGTCATTTAGATACATTTATTTGTGATACAAGTGTCATCTAAGTTGTAGCTCTACAGACAAAATACAATCCAATCAAACGTAATTATTTGATTATTGCAAAACGTTATACTGAACTGCAATAATATTTACAATTGCAAAGAAATCAGAACTTTTAACAGCTGTGTTATTTTAACCACATTGTTTTTTTCTTAATAGAGGCAATTAGCATAATAATAATGTAGACTGTTTTTATCTTGGTTTTGGAGATGTTGTCAGGATGCAGTGCAAAACCTGGCAGTTGATTTGCACTTTATTAAACCATACAATTATATGTTTTCAAACAGATTACGGTTTAGGATTAAGAGTTTAAGCCCCTAATTATTTGTGATAAATTTCATGTAACCAAATAAGGGAGAATTATACTTGTGTATAAATATGTTGAAATAAATGCTATTTGATAGGCATAATACAAACAAAAATTAAAGGGATACTGAATCCAATTTTTATTCTTGCATGAATTAGATAGAGCATTTAATTTTAAGCAACTTTTTAATTTACTCCTATTATCAATTTTTATTCTGTCTGTTGGTATCTTTATTTGAAAAAGCAGGAATTTAAGCTTACGAGCCGGCCCATCTTTGGTTCAGCACCTGGGTAGGTAGTGCATGCTGATTGGTGGCTAAATGTAGCCACCAATCAACAAGAGCTATCTAGGGTTCTGAGCCAAAAATGGGCCAGGTCCTATGCTTGTATTTCTGCTTTTTCAAATAAAGATACTAAGAGACTAAAGAAAAATTGATAATAGGAGTAAATTAGAAAGTTGCTTAAAATTGCATGCTCTATTTGAATCATAAAAAGAAAAAATTTGGGTTCAGTATCCCTTTAATTTTTGTTTGTTTTATGCCTATCAAATAGCATTTATTTCAACATATTTTCTATTGTATGATCTCATCCTTAAGGATAGATTGGTCACTGGCTGATAAGGACAAGTTCCACAGCTGGTAGACATTAATAATCCATTTGCACTGAAATAGCAATTAAAAAAAGTTTTATTTTTCTACACAGAAGCACTTTTTTAAAAACTGTTGTACCTTTTAAAATGGACTTTTACATGTAAAAAATAAAAAAAAAATACTTTAAGAGCTTGTTGAAAATGCTGATATACTGTAAAACATATATATAAAGGGTAGAAAAGTGCTCTTAGATTGCATTTGGTATTTGCTTCATTGGTATTTCAGTGGGCAGAGGAGAAATATTTTTTTTCACTGATTGTATACAAAATGTAGAGATTTATGTACAATATTATCTTATTCACCCACACATGGAACTAGACTATGAATACAGCTTGAGGTGTATTTACTTTGTACAGTCTGATTTAATATTTAAATGATTAAAAAACATAGTTTAAAAAAAAGACATAGGATTTAATATCCTGTAATATTCAGAGCAATGCTAACTGGATTTCAAAAGTTTAGTAAAGTTATGTGACTTATATGACTTAGGTGATGAGGTTTTTATTCATGTACTACAGACAAGATTTACTATACATCTGTGATGTATAAAAGATGGTATCTTTTTTAATGTATATTCTTAAGTTAAATAAACATTTTTTTTCTTCTCAAGTGTGTGTAACCTTACCCCTCTTCACCATTAGATTTATGAGGGTATTGTCTCCGAGTCAGTGAGCTTCAATACAGCAAAAGCAGTTGTGCATAAACTCCTATTTCCTGCTAGTTTCCATTTAAAGTGATTTGGTAGTCAAAATTAAACTTTCATTGATTCAGATAGAACATGCAATTTTAAAGATCTTTTGTGTTTACAAATATTATTATACTGAATCCTCAGGAAACATGCACATTTCTGAGACTACCTCAGTATGCCCTCATGCAAAGGAACTAAGTTTCAAGAAAGAATTCTCTATCAGAATCATGATTGCCTAATGTGGATGTCCCTTTAAATGTAAATCAGTTTTTATATGTTTTATTACAGTAAAGAAAATTAGTACAATTTGCTTTTAATAATAAGTTGAAGTAGTTGGCTATCAAACAATAAAAACAATCTGTAAAAGAAAGGAAACTTTAGAGGTTTATGTGGTCTAGTTAGTTGATTATAGCACTATTTTGGCCTAGATAAGAGGAAATATTTTTGTTACGAAAATTAACACTGACTTATTATCATTATTAGGCTAATTACAAAGACATCATGATATATTTCCTTCATAACATCCAGTAGTATTAAATAAAGTTGGTATAAGTCATGTGATTCACTAACTGAATGTTGCGAGGAATTTTCAGTAAATCTCTGCTGCAACAATGTATCTTTATATTGTTTTCAGTTAAGTGTGAAATCATTAGACGGCTTATTACTAACCACAACCCTGGTATTGACCATTAACCTTAATAGCCCCAAACCCACGCCATAAAGGGACATTGTACACTAGATCAGTGGTTCTCAACTAAAGTGACCGCAAGGCCAGGTAAATTTTAGCTAGACATGTCCAGGGCCCGGTAGTTTTAAGTGAGCAGCAGGGGCGAGCTGATCAGCCAGGCAAATAGGACCTGGGCAAGGAACCAGCAAGTAGGGGGGCCCACAAATGGCATCTCCACGGATCCTGGTGCATTCCTTAAGCTGGAGTTTTCAGTTGCCCTATCAGTAACTAAGCAAAAAAAGTGTGGGTTTAGAGGGGCCCTGGCGAGGGTCTGTCACTGTGAGGGCCATGGAGTGTGGGGTCTGGCCCTGGAGGTTGGGTACCCTTTCTCTGGACCTTAATGTTGGGGGTCCTGGATCTGGAGGTTGAGGGGCCTGTTGGGGGCAGGGCAGGAAGGCTACCATGTTCATTTGCATAAAATCTAATACATTTTGTTCAGTGTGAGACAGTGTTCCTGGGACCTTGATTGGTATCAGTCTGCCCTTGGTGTGCAGTGGGGTAAGAGTGTGCAGTGGGGGCATGACAGGCTGGGGCCCACCAGCAGGGCTATCACGGCCCGGTACTGGGCCACGGCCCGGCTGTTGAGAAACTAGGCACTAGATTGTTTCTTTGCATAAATGTTTTGTAGATTATCCCTTTATATAGCCCATCTGTGAGTGTTTTTGTAACAAAGTTTTGCTTATTTTTTAATAACATTGTGCTGATTTTCAGACTCCTAAACAAGCCACAAAGTATCATAAGTAGACTGAAGTCTACAGATTCCTGCTTTAGTTTGTTTAATGGTTCTTTTCATATGCAGGGGAGTGGGGGAAGTGTCTGTTCTTTCAGCTTTCTCAGCCCCTTTCAATGGGTGTCCCAACCTAACCTCATCAACAGTGCCAAACAGGGAGCTTCTAAGTAAGTTTTTAAATCAGTATCTGTGCATATTCTGCTTTATAGTAGTGTCTATTACATGCAGTTATCTGAAAATTGGTGTATACTGTCCCTTTAAATAAAGCCCTAGCTCTAACTTATCATTAGAAATGCCAAGATAAATATGGCATCCAATGAGCAAACCGTATGCATAGCCATAACCCACATGCAAGCGGAAAACAGTGTAATTTTCAGTTTTTATTGGAATGTAAAAATGTAGAGCTAAGGTTTTTTTTGTTGGTAAAAAATGTGAAAAAAAAGTTATGTGAAAACATATGGTGTGTAATTGCCATATTTTAAAATAATGAATACATTGTTATTTAGTACATATGCTATAACATTCTACACATAAAAATCCCCTTTTCTAAACCAATGGTACAGAAAACAAGTGATTTGAAGAAAAAAAAAAGCATAATTTTAGCATGTGTGGGAAATACCTCAGCGCTCATAGGGGCCTATTTATCAAGTTTTCAGGCTCGCCGGAAACACAAATTATGAAGCAGCGGTCTAAAGACCGCTGCCCCATAACCTGTCTGCCTGCTCTGAGGCGGCGGACAGACATCACCGGAAATTAACCTGATCCAATACGATCGAGTTGATTGACACCCCCTGCTAGCGGCCGATTGGTCGCAAATCTGCAGGGGGCGGTATTGCTAGGGTTGCCACCTCAGCCATGTTTTCCTGGACACATTACAGGGTGTGCAGGGAGGAACATGTATTGTGTATCTGAACACCACTATTCATATTCCTCCCTACACACCCTGCAGCAGGTGTAACTTATAAGTGTTCTGTATTTTAAGGGACGGGTGGCAACCCTAGGTATTGCATCAGCAGTTCCCCAGAACTGCTGGTGCAATGATAAATGCAGAGAGCGTATGCTGTCGGCATTTATCGATGTGCAGCAGACATGATCCGCAATATCGGATCATGTCCGCTCGCACCTTCTAAAATAGGCTCCATAGGGTTAATCATGTTTAGCTTATTACTCAATATTTTTGCAATAATACGCAGTATTCTTACAATGGTATGTACAGCATAGTTAGCTATTTCTTGCACATTTCTTAGATAATTATACTTGGATACAGGGTATCATATTTGTATTTATTTATTTAAATATTTGTTTCTTTGCAAGTTCTTTAAAGGGACAATGTACTCAAGTAAGCAGCTGATAGAAAATTGTGTTTAAATCAGCTGCTGGTATGTCCTTTCAAAATTGCTGGTCTCTCCCTCTCTCCCTCCATCCCTACTTGGTGGTTGATTTCTGCTTTTGTTGTCTATTGTACATAGTCAGTACTGCAGTGTTGACATTTTCTGTATGGGTGGTGGTTTCAACAGGCACATTTCAAATGACAAAATAGCTGTAAATGAGCTATTTGTAAACATATGTAATACACCAGCAGGTAAAATGGATCCGATCACAGGGAACACGTTGAAATGTTAAGTAAAATTACAATATAATGTCACTTTAAAAGAATATTCTAGAGATAACTCTAGTAGTTGTCAGTATATTGCAGATACAACCCTTTTACTATGAACCAGATAATGAAGAGATGCTCATATTATATTATGAGTGGCCAATATATATGATAATTGATAACATACATTTTTCTGTTTGAAGAATCTCAAACATCAAAGACTAAGCAATCACATTGGTTCTTTAGGGAGCTGTTCAATTTATAGGAAAAAATATAATAAGGTAACAAAAATAAGTTTCTCTTCCTAGAGAAAAGATTGACATATGAAGGAAAATAGTAAAGGTACTACATTTTTACAGCACATTTTGCATTCATTTTGCCTCAGTTATTTAAAGGGACAGTTTAGTCAAAATTAAACTTTCATGATTCAGATAGGGCATACAATTTTAAACAACTTTCCAATTTACTTTAATCATCAAATTTGCTTTGTTCTCTTGGTATTCTTATTTAAAAGCTAAACCTAAGTGGGCTCTAACTGATTTCTAAACCATTGAAAACCACCTCTTATCTCAGGGCTTTTTCATAGATTCTCACAATAAGATAGTGCTAGTAGATAACATTGTGCTAACTCCCATGAAGTTATTTATGAGTCAGCACTGATTGGCTAAAATACAAGTCTGTCAAAAGAACTGAAATAAGAGGGCAGTCTGCATTGGCTTAGATACAAGGTAATCACAGAGGTAAAAAGTATATTAATACAACAGTGTTGGGTATGCAAAACTGGGGAATGGGCAATAAAGGGATTATCTGTCTTTTTAAACAATAAGATTTATCAATTTGCGACCAGACAGGATTAATGTAGTGTTCCTGTCTGCATCTTATTGCAAATTGTGGGGTGAATGTGTTCCCCATATCTATCATAGAATTATTTAAATAGATCAATCTGAGACAGCTCTGATAGCAACACATTTTTTTGTGGAAAGATTAAAACAGTAAATAAGATAAACTTTTAAAGGGACATTTAGCAAAACAAATCTATATATTGAAGAGCAGCAGTCATCAAAGTAATCAATATTCCTTTTGCATTAAAGTGACAGTAAAGTCAAAATTAAACTTTCATTATTCAGGTAGAGCATGCAATTTTAAACAGCTTTCCAGTTTACCTCTATTATCTAAATTCCTTCATCTTCTTGATATTCTTTGTTGAAAAACATACCTAGGTAGGCTCAAGATCAGGAAAGCACTACTGGGAGATAGCAGCTTATTGGTGGCTGCACATATATGCCTCTTGTTATTTGGTCATCTGATCTGTTCAGCTAGCTCAAATTAGTGCATTGCTACTCCTTCAACAAATGATACATAAGAGAATGAAGCTAATTTGATAAGAGATGTAAATTGCAAAGTTGTTAAAAATGTTATGCTCTATTCAAATTATGAAAGAAAAATTATGAGTTTCATGTCCCTTTAAAAAACAAATAATAGCACTGTTAAAGGGACATTGTAGACTAGATTTTTCTTTGCATAAATATTTTGTAGATTATCCATTTATATGGCCCATCTGAGAGTGTTTTTTGTAAAAAAAAAAATGTATAGTTATTTTTTAATAACATTGTGCTGATTTGCAGACTCCTAACCAAGCCCCACAGTGTCAGATGTATACACGCGTTTACAGACTTCTGCTGACTCCTGTTTATGTTATCTGTCTTTTCATAAGCAGGGCAAGGGGGAGGGGAGAGTGTCTGCTCTTCTTGCTTTCCCAGCCCTTTTCACTGGGTGTCCCAGACTAACCTCATCAACAGTGCTAAACTGGGAACTTCTATGTAAGTTTTTTTAAAGGTTTTATACTGGATTTTTAGATCAGAATCTGTGCATATTCTTCTTTATAGTAGTGTCTATTACATGCAGTTATATGAAAATTGGTGTATACTGTCCTGTTAAGGGAATTAGCAGGAAATTTACAACTGTTAGTCAAATATCAATATCAACCTTACTGATAAACGCAACTTCGTAATCCACATGTTACATAGAAATACTCAACCAAAATAAGGAACATATAGTTAAAAATATATATGTTGCGTGTAAAGTCAGATATTGGGTAATCCTAGCATTACCCGTCTAACGCTAGGATTACCCAAGCGGCTGTGGGTAAAGCCGGATGTAAGATCATAAACCTCTCAGACTGATCGAGTCGCTGCATCCAACATATATGCAATGTACTGTAATTCCCCCATCTTCACTATCTCTTTTGCTTCCGCCTGTGGGGGTTCAAGGGAGGCAAAGCCCCCCATTGTAAACCTCATTACCTAAGGTTCACTTGGGGTGGGGCAAAAATAAAAAATAAATAAATAGTGTAGATGGGGGAATTACAGTAGATCGGGCTTTACCCATAGCCGCTTGGGTAATCCTAGCATTACCCGGTTAATCCTAGGATTACCTGGATTTCTGACTTTATCCGTAACATAAATACACACACATTTTAAAATATCCTCTTTATATGAACCAAAAAATAATTTCCCTCCATGTAATGACAAGCATAAATAAACTGACAGCACACCGATGAGTTACTAGCAGTCAAAGGGTTAACAAAATCTGCATTATTTAAATCTTTATAGAAGAAACGTACACCATATATAAATGGTTTAACAAGACAATTGTGATGTCTTTATGAGATTTTTTACATCAGCTAATAAATCACACTCAGGAATCTATTTTTTTTTTTTTTTTTGGCAGTAACTACAAAATAAAGTTCTGCTTATTTTCTATCTAACAATTCAATCTATTGTCATTTACATTTGCCTTAATGGTATTCAGGTGATTTAATGATTCAATCCATACTGATTGTCCATCTTCAGTTGTTTCCATGATTAGTTTCAAGGCTTGTGAATTCGAAATAGGAAAAACAATTATGCAAATACAATATACCAATAAACAGCACACTTTCACACTGCTGCTTCTTGATTCCTGGTTAGAAAATGTTTCAATCATACTAACTGCCACTTCAGAGCAGTTTTCAACCTTGTAATCAACTGTCCTACTGCCCAATGATGTGCGTCTCATTTATTAACCTGTAAAAGGAAAGGTCTGTAATTTGTATCTATGATTATTGTGTCTATGGCATTGTACCGGTAAAATGAATTCATGAATCCCCACAGAACACATTGCAGACTGCATTAGCACATTTTATTCTGCCATCTTTTATTAAGATTGTTATGAGATTTCTATTGTAAATACATTTGCAGTGCCCGTCATATATTTCAAAATGTATTACAGTTTTTTTTTTCTTCTTTAAAATGCAAGTTCCTACAGCTAAACCAATATTTCAATGTCAGTCTTGCAGGGGTGTATATCCCTCTTTCAAAAGAGTTTTTGAAGTTACCCTTTTTAATAGACAGTAAACACCTTGAGATTTTCATATAAAATATTTAGTTCTGCATAATGAAACTATGCAATATTTTTGAATTGTTCATTTTTGCCTCATTTCCATGTGGTTTAGGTCTGACAATTAAAGGGATAGGAAACACAAACATTTTCTTTTGCAATTCAGACAGAGCATAATATAAAAATAAAAATCCTATTTACTTCTATTGTTAAAGGGACACTGAACCCAAATGTTTTCTTTTGTGATTCAGATAGAGCATGACATTTTAAACAGCTTTCTAATTTACTCCTATTATCAAATTTTCTTCATTCTCTTGGTATCTTTATTTGAAATGCAAGACTGTAAGTTTAGATGCCGGCCCATTTTTGGTGAACAACCTGGGTTGTTCTTGCTGATTGGTGGATAAATTTATCCACCAATTAAAAAGTGCTGTCCAGAGTCTGAACCAAAAAATAGCTTAGATGCATTCTTTTTCAAATAAAGATAGCAAGTGAACAAAGAAAATTGATAATAGGAGTAAAGTTGAAACTTGCTTAAAACTGCATGCTCTATCTGAATCACAAAAGAAAAAAAATTGGGTTCAGTGTCCCTTTAAATTTCCTTTATTCCTATGATATTCTGTGTTAAAGAGATACCTAAGTAGGCATGAGGAGCACTACATGGCAGGAAATAGCGCTCTTGCAAATAAATATAATTCTTGCAAAACTACTGCCATATACTGCTCCAGAAATGGGCCATCTCCTAAGTATACGCTCCTGCTTTTCAATAAAAGATACCAAAAGAACAAAAAAATTATAATAGAAGTAAATTATAAAGTTGTTAAAAAGTGCATGCTCTATCTGAATAATGGAAGCAAAAATGTGGGTGTCATATCCCTTAATTTCTAATTCTAATAACTTGCAATGCAACCTGCTGATTTATCAAGGCTAACCCTCCTACATATATATATGTGGCTTTGTCAGATAACAGCTGCAAAATTATTTACTTTATAATATCGTTATGACCGTGACTAGTCTTGTTGTCTGCAGACTAAAGCCCAGATTGGCTACTCCAAATAAGACACATGGTGGGTGAAGTTTGGCTTTAGAAAAATCACTGAAGTTAAAAGGATGTTAATTTGTTTTAAAAATGTTAAGGCTGATTTGTTATTCTATAGCAACACAACAGAGCCAGGATTAGTAGAAAGTACACAACTGGTAATTCTCTATGAGCTACAGCTTAAAGGGATACTGAACCCACATTTTTTCTTTTGTGATTCAGATAGAGCCTGCAAATTTAAGTAACTTTCCAAATTTACTCCTATTATCAATTTATCTTCATTCTCTTGCTTTCTTTATTTGAAAAAGAAGGCATCTAAGCTATTTTTTTGGTTCAGAACCATGGAAAGCACTTGTTTATTGGTGGGTGAATTTACCCACCAATGAGCAAGAACAACTTAGTGTGTTCACCAAAAATGGGCCGGCATCTAAACTTACATTCTTGCATTTCAAATAAAGATACCAAGAGAATGAAGAACATTTGATAATAGGAGTAAATTAGAAAGATGCTTAAAATTGCATGCTCTATCTGAATTACGAAAGAAAAAGTTTGGGTTCAGTGTCCCTTTAAAGTGACAAGGTCAAAATTATTCTTTATAGTTCTGAAAAAAGTGTGTAATCTTAGGAGACTTCAATTTACTTATATGATTAAATAATACCTTTTTCTCATGGCATCCTTTGTTGGAAAGCATACCTAGGTAGGCTCAGGAGCAGCACTGTACTAATGGGAGCTATCTGGTGATTGGTGGCAACACAGACATGACTCTTGTCATTGGTCCACCAGATGTGTTCATCTAGGTCCCAGTTGTGCATTGCTGTTCTTTAGATTACTTTACTATTACTAATCTTTACAGGGATTCAACACACAGCTATATACAATCAGAAGTGTTACAATAAAATGCTCGAATACAGACCATTTTCATTTTGTATTTTCATGGTCCTTTAAATGTAAAAATGTGTTATTTATTTGTGTATATATATATATATATATATATATATATATATATATATATATATATAAAAAAAACAAAATATTTGAGCAGCATTTGAAATTATAAACTAAGTTACTACCACTGCTCTAAAATGATATGCTTGTAGTCTGATCTCTGAAATTATGTACTTAATGTGCAAAAACCATATAATGACATCATGACGGGCATTCTACATAGGCGCGCTCATTGTAATTCACACCAGGATGCCCAAATTGGAATATTTTCCTGAAACCTAATTTACTAAAATTGTATTGGGTAAGGTCTAAAATCATTTGTGTGAGCAAATATAGAATTCATGTACATTTTCTCTTGAAATTTTTCAAGCAATTTTAGCTGCAGATTATTTTCACTCAAAATCAAAATTGTTACCATAAGAACTTTTCTTCAAAACCAGTATAAAGTCATTATATTTTCATGGCACTGTACTTATACACATTTTTTTTATATCTACTGAATAAATAAAAAAAAAGATTACATATTGCTATAAATAAAAAAAGAAAGGTATGAAGTAAAAATCCATAGGCCAAAAACGTTATTACGTTTTACAAATCAGATGGTCACAACCATGGCCGGACTGTTATCCGATAGACATTTGTCCGACTGACATTTGTGCGATGGATAATAATCCAACAGACAAATTACCATCGAATAACAGTCCAACCACGAGATAGATTTATAGATAGATAGATAGATAGATAGATAAGGATAGATACAGATCGATAGATAGACAGATAGATAAAGATCAAAAGATAGACAGATAGTTAAAAACATGTTGTGGAGGTGGGACCCATGGTTAGGTTCCCACAGGCAGTTGTGGCGCCCGAGGCTCTGATTAGAACAGAGCACTCTAGAGTGTATCTGCACTTAGCCGTCATCGGAACACAGTCACTTCGACATATGTCCGACTGACAAATGTGCTTCGGCATTCTGTCCGTCTGCATTTTGTCCAAGCACCGGTCACAACAGCCTTACATTTACAGCCCATTCATCATGGTACACTGCATCTTGCCATTGGGTGAATTCTATAATACTATTAAAAAAAAGAATATAACCATCTAAATACATATAAATAAACAAGTAAACACACCTGCTAAAAGTGTGAAGATGAATCAATAGGTCATAAACATTCTTTTGAAGACACAATGAATACATTTAAAATAAAATGCTTGCATAGTATCATTAAACTTAATGGCATAGGATACACGTGAAGTTCAATTGATAACGTGTGATGTGTTATGCTGGGACGCAACCTCACACAATCAATAATGCTGGATAGGTATTATAGTAGTTGTTAATATGTAAAAGCATTTTTAAAGGGACATGAAAATTATTCTTTCATGACTCAGACAGAGCATACAATTTTAAATAACTTTCCATTTTATTTCTATTGACAATTTTGCTTTACTGTATTTGCTTTGGTATCCTTTGTTGGAGGAGCAGCAATACACTACTGAGAGCTAGCTGAGCACATCAGTAAACCAATGACAAGAGGCGTATATGCAGCCGCCAATCAGCAGCTAGCTCCCAGCTCCTGAGCCTACCTAGGTATGATTTTTAAACAAATGATACAAAAAAAAAAAACAATGCACAATAGATAATAGAAGTAAATTAGAAAGTTATTTAAAATAACATGCTCTATCTGAATCATGAAAGAGAAATTTTAGGTTTCATATCCCTTTGCGTATTCTATACTTTCAATGAGAAGCGGCAGAAAAGCACTTATTAATCTAGTATTACAATATCTTGGTTAAAGGGACAGTCAAGTCCAAAATAAACTTTCATAATTCAGATAGGGCTTGCAATTTTAAACAACTTTCCAATTTACTTTTATAACCAATTTTTCTTTGTTCTCTTGGTATTCTTAGTTGAAAGCTAAACCTAGGAGGTTCATATGCTTATTTCTTAGACCCTGAAGGCTGCCTCTTATATGAAAGGGTGTTAGTTCATGTGTGTCATATAGATAACATTGTGCTCACGCACATGGAGTTACCCAGGAGTCAGCACTGATTGGCTTAAATGAAGTCTGTCAAAATAACTGAATTTGGGGGCAGTCTGCAGAGTCTTAGATACAAGGCAATCACAGAGGTAAATGATTAAAAACTGTACATTTACTAGCCTGGTGAAACAGTCCTCTTGTGACTGAGAAAAATCATTGCTGTTTTTATTAAAGGATTCATATATTTTTTATATATACACTTGCTTTCTAATCATTTACCTGGGACTTGTTTTCCTTACTGGGATTGAGTTCCATTTTCTCCATAAGACTTCTGTGAAATGTTTGCTGGAGTGCAGTCTGCTGGGTGGCTGAGAAGTCCCAGCCTGTGTTTTTAGAACCCATCTGGTGCTACACGTATGTAAGTGCATCTCACCGTTGCATAATATTGCTGTGCCCTACTGTGCTAAGCAATGTGGGTCTGCTCTTTCTTTTTTTAGAGATTTCTTACAAGTTTGTATTCCCACATCCCATATACCAAACGGACCTCTTCTCCCAGTGCTCAGTCTGCTGGACGACTACAAGGTTCCAGCCTGCCCTGTAAGGGCCTCTGTTGGTGCTCTCCCACATGTGAGTAGCGAATCTGCCTTACAATTATCCTGGGTAGTCTGACTGTACTAGGACATTCTGGTGCCTTTGTATTCTTTTCTCCATATTCTACAGATCATCCCTGTGCCAATAGTTTGACCACCTCTGGACAAAGTGCAGCATGGACTAGTCAGCAAATGACTTTGGTTGCTATTTTATTGATGTTCTTTTTTATTATTATAATTATTAATGTATTGTATTTATTTGTATCGGTGTCTTTTTTGTGGTATATGCTTTAATACCACTCATAGACATTTTTTCTTATAATTCTCTATACTGATTGCATTTTTTAACTCCACTTGTAATCAAGGCTGATGTGTTAATTTAAGTATAATAAAAAAATTCAATGCACACTTGTAATATATAAATTGTATTTTCTGATAATTTGCCCTCAATTTTGAAGCTGCATAGGCAGATTCAGGGTCAATTCTGAGTGAACCTGCAACCAAATATTAAGAAACACTGGTCGTACAACCACGGATTCTTAACATGTCCGCCACCTCCGAGGTTATGGATGTCAGACAATACAGACAGGTTTCCCAGAATACCTGACAAGCAAACAAGAGTAGGGGCGGAGTTATACAAGCAACTGCTTGTGCAATCTTCAATTCCAGCAGGCGATGCTTCTCTGGAGTTTCCAAAGGTGAGGACAGGTTCTCTCTATGAGAACCTTGTCTGCACGCAGGTTACTAAATTCTGCCTTTTACCTCTAAAAAGTTACTTTTTCTACTCTGGAGTGCATGAGGCATAATTAAAGGGATGGTAAAGTTACGGTATTATCAATCAACTATTATACTCATTGATTAAAATAAAAATAAGTTTTTTTTAGTTCGTTGTCTAAACTAAGTTATAAGCTTTATAAAATACAGTTTTTTGTTTTTTTACACTGTGGTCACGGTTTTTTTAGCCAGTTGAAAAGTAGGCCGTTAGGTGACTGTAACTCTATGTCATCCGCCCACTGAATCAACAGCGCATGCGCGATTTTCTTTTTCATTGCCTTCAACACCATGCGAACGTTGAGTTGTGACATAGGGAGCGGGTGGGACCGCTCTCTAGTCTAATGCGATATCGGAGCAGGAAGTGGTAGGTGGGAGGAGGGAGGAAAGGTAAATAATTTTTTTTTAAAGATTTAGATCCCTTTCTGAAAATAATATTCAGGGTCTAAAAACTTAGCGACAAAGCTAAAAAACGGATATAATTCCTAGAAAGTGTAAGTAAAGTGCTCAACTTTACCATCACTTTAAGTATGTTGCAGTTTACATGACCATACAATATAATACAATTACTACAGCTATGGAAACCAGATAAACATACTGTTAGGAACATAGATGTGATTTAAAAGCCTTGGATTTTTTAAAGGCTATTTTGATATAATTGCTTATGGGAGATTATTGTACAAAATGAAGGGTTTGGGAATAGTTGATAATACTGCAAGGAGAAACAACAAGTTGAATGATAGGGAAGAAAGTTGTAGTAAATGGATCATAATTAAATTGGACAATAAGTAGAATCCCTCTAGGATCAGTATTGGACTTTGTTCTTTTTAATATTTAAAAAATTAATAAGGAATAATTATATAGCAATGTCTCTATTTTTGTTGGTTATACTAAATTGTGTATAGTGATTACACAAGAACATGATATAATTGTTCTGCCAATGAATTTAAAAAAACGCAAAGAATAGGCTGGTAAACGGCAAATGAGATGTTATACTGATAAATGCCACAATCACATTTTAGAAGCAAAAACTAGCATCTTCAGATTACTTAAAGACTTGGAGCAACAGCGAAGGAAAAGGGTTCATCAAGAAAAAGAACTAAAAATAGTGCCCAATGACAGGCAGTATGTTATAAGGCATATATAGAATTTTAGCAAAGCATGGATACAAAGAAGCATAATTGGCCTGTATATAAATAATTGAAGCATAATTGGCCTGTATATAAATCCTTAGTAAGGAGTACAAATTTGGCAAACAATTATAAAAAAAGAATATTGCAGAACTTAAATAGTTGAGAAGAGAGCTAAATGATTAAGGATTTAAGATATGAGGAAAGGTTAGCCAAATTGGATCTAGAAAAAAAAGCACATGCAAGGTGAGATGATTAATTTCTGTAAATATATTCATGGTCATATAAAGATTTGGCATGAACCCTGTTTAATTCAAGTATATTGTGATAAGGGCTAGAGGAAATTAGATTTAAAGTGATTGTAAATCCTAGCATTTGTAAAACGCTAGGATTTACATTTGGAACAAATAAAGGGGACTTTCAGTCATGAAGTATAAAATACTTCATGCTGAAAACTCCTTTATTTGTTTGAAGGGTTCACCACACTGTGCTGCTCAGAATGCTATTTTGCTAAGAGGTGACATTTCCACCTCTTAGCTAATAGCTGTGTGCTCCAACTGGCGCCAAGCCGGATAGTTCACACAGCTATTGGCTAAAAGGTGGAAACATCACCTCACAGCAAATAGCGTTCTGCCGTGGGCTGCCTGAGCAGCTCAGTGGGGCAAACCTTTATTTGTTATAATTGTAAAGCAAACTGTTCTTAGATATATTTTTTATTAAAAGATTTGGAACTAAGACTGTTTCCTTGAGGTAAATGGGTAGTTTTTTGTTTTTTTTTTATCTCAGTTCATTTAGCAGGGATTTGTATTATTGTATTTTGCTTAACATCACAGTTATAGATGTTTATGAAGCCTTTACTTTATTTAGCTTTAGCTTTTATTTCAACTTTGCTTATTGAAAAATAAATGTTAATGAAAATGTTTTTTTCTTAGCCATAATACAACTCTCAGAGCCAAAAGCCTTGACACCTCACATGGCCTGCTCAGAAAAATGGCCTCTTGACACACTTTAGGATGTGCAGGTAACTGCTATTTATTTGTAAATTTTGTGTAGAAGACCTAAAAAAGCCAGTAAGAATATGGTAACTTCCGTTGAGTACAAATCCATATAAACCAAAATTTTACTATTCATTTAAAATTACATGAAACCCATTCATGTTTCAGATAGAGCATACAATTTTAAATAACTTTCCAATTTACTTCAAATATAAAAATTGCTTCATTCTCTTGGTGTCCTGTGATGAAGGAGCTACAATGCAATGCAATCTTAAAACATCAGGTGAGTCAAAGACAAGAGGCATATATGTGCAGCCATCAATCAGCAGCTAAGTATCAGAAGTGCATTGCTGATTCTGAGCCTACCTATGCATGCTTTATTCAACAAAGGATGCCTAGAGAACAAAGCAAATTAGATAAGACGTAAATTGGAAGTTGTTTAAAACTACATACTCTGAATTATCAAAGTTTAAATTTTGACTTTACTGACACAACAGCTTTTACTTAAAGAGACATTCTAATGCATAAATTATAATCTTAATGTTGTTGTTTTCGCATTACAAACACTAGCTAAGTATGTATTTAATTCACACACAGGTTAAAGGGACAGTCTACTTGAAAAATTTTATTGTTTAAAAAGATAGATAATTCCTTTATCACCCATTGCCCAATTTTGCATAAACAACAGTTATGTCAATATACTTTTTACCTCTGTGATTACCTTGTATCTAAGCCTCTGCAGACTGCCCCTTATCTCAGTGCTTTTGACAGACATGCAGTTTAGCCAATCAGCGCAGACCCCTAAATAACTCCACGAGAGTAAGCACAATGTGAGATATATGACACATATGAACTAGCACTCTCTAACTGTGAAAATTTTTTCAAAATGCTCTGAGCTAAGAGGCAGTTTTCAACGGTTTAGAAATCAGTTTGAGCCTACCTATGTTTAGCTTTTCAAAAATACCACCAAGGTAACAAAGCAAATTTGATGATAAAAGTAAATTGGAAAGTTTTTTAAAATTGCATGCCCTATCTGAATTATGAAAGCTTAATTTTGACTAGACTGTCCCTTTAAATACATTTGTAATGTCCTTCTCAGAAACCAAAGGATTGCACTTCCCAAACAGGCCTCTTGAGTGACTGTGGCCCCCCATTGGCGCACTGGATATTCCTGATGGGATGCAGCAATACCTGCAAACACGCACATTTACAGCATGTCTTTTTTTTTCTTAGAATATCCCATTAAATACTTTATAATGTTAATTTAGTACAGGGCCACAAAAAAATCTAGTAATCATAAGGTATTCACTGTCTCTTTAATTGCATTTTTTGTATGAACATTTGTTTAGGAACCTCAATGTACATAGAACTTAAAAGCCTTTTTTAGTGAGACAAATCTCTCAAATACCTAAATTATCCTACGAAGGAAGAGTCCACTAGATTAATAGGAGAAAACTCTCAGATTAGTGAATATTGTTTTATAATACATTTGAATACAATGTATCTACTTTACGCTTCTGTCATATGAAAACAACTTTACAAACCATCAGTCTAGTAAGAAACTATCACATTTGAAAAGGTCTTTAGCTAAATTGCAATAGGAGCTGTGATGAAAATACATTACATTATGAGATATTTAAGGAGACTACAATAATGGATATAACATTTATTTATTTTTTAATATGATTTTGATTTAAAATGTTAGGGGAAAATATCTGAATGTTCTCCAAGGACACATTTTTTTTCTTTTCTATTTTAATTTCAAACTGTGAAAATAGATAACTATAATAGTATTCATTTAAATGTAATCACTTTTGGATAGTAAGTTAATTTTGCTTTCAAAAATGTTATAAGCTAAATAATAGTAAACCCTTGAGCTCTTAAACATCTTTAAGGTTGATGATGTCACCTTGGGAAAAAAAAGATGTCAGTTTTCATTGATTTATATGACAGTTTTATTAGATTCTTTCCTTTTTACTTAGGCTTCAAACACCCACAGCCAAGCTGAATCAAGAATATGATTTTATACCATCTACCTATTACTCATCTGAAACTAATAAATGAAAGGAGTCACATCTTCAGGGGCAGTAGAGGTGACAACTCATATTCGAAAAGATATTGCTAAGCACCATTTCTAATGCATACAGAAAATATTCAGTACACAATGATTATGGCATATCTGCTGAATTTAGCATAGGGCATAGTAGTATTTGGAATACATTAACTGTACCATAGACAATAGCTGATATAACTCTATAACTATATATATATATATATATATATATATATATATATATATATATATATATATATATATACACACACACACAATATAATAATATATCGTTTTATAATTTTTAAATAAATATAAAATTCCAAATTTGATTTGCAATGAAATGTATCATTCATTTTCGAGAAAAAAAATATTTCTAAAACTTGAGAAAATCTAAGCAGTTAGCCTATGAATAAATATCTTGTCTTCTTTGCTAGGAGGGATAACTCCTTGAGTAACTTTGGACTTAAAGAGCCAGGAACTGAAAGAAACATAACATTTTACATAGCTATGGGTAATTCTAAAAGACTGAAACAACATATATTTTACCTTTCCATCAAGTTAGTGGACTTTGACTGTATTTCCTATTTAAGGGGAAAGTATTATGAACATGCATCATAGACAGTCATGGTAATAGCTTTAAATTTGTTTTGAATAATCAATATTATTTGAATGAAGAAACCCTTATGTGAAAAGAAAGACCACTAGTCTCCCAGGTGAGGAGAAGTAATTACTTACACTACTGGACACAAGGGAGAGATGAAACATTATGGAGCCTTTACCGCATCCCCTGAAACACATTCTCTTCTTTTAAAGACATGCATTAATCCTTTTGAATAAGGGGCAAATATCCCTTTAACCAATAGTCACAAAGTAGGTCCTTGATACAGGGAGTGGCCTCTTTTAGAACTTCTCTCTACAAATAAACCCCATAATGATCAGAAGACCCAATTTAAGACCTAACTTCTCTTTCCATACAAACTCAATGGTATGCTATTGCCGCAAAAACAAATCTTTTAAAAATAATTAGCTACTTTATGAGCTGTCGGGGTATTAATGGAGATCATATCTTTAAAAGATAGCATGTAACACTAAAGCATCAGCTCTAATATAGAAGAAAATAATTCCATCTGTTAAATGATGAGTATAAGGTCTTTCTAGGATTGTGTTCATCTGTTGTTTGTATTAAGGCTTATAGATCCCTGTTTTATTTGAGTAAATACAAGAAGAAAACAGCTAACAGGACAAGAAGAAAGCTGTGGGTGGAGCTTGGTGGCAATTTTCCGCTGCTAACAAATAATGATTATTTAAAAGTTTTATGTACTTCTTACAAGTTTATAGATGTGGAACCATTTCAAGATGTTTGTTTGGTATGTAACAATAAGTAATAAAGAATACGTATTGGGTATAGACTGTCCCTTTAAATAGTAAGACCTTGTAACTGTTTTAAGTGTTCCAAACATGGTTCAGCATTGGAAATGTTCAACTGAATAATTAAAGGGCCATGATACCAAAATGTTGAAACGCTTGAAAGTGATGCAGCATAGCTTTAAAAAGCTGACTAGAAAATATCACCTGAACATCTCTATGTAAAAAAAGAAAGATATTTTACCTCAAAATGTCCTAAGTATTCAAACCCCATTGCAAAGGACTTTAAGCAGCAAATCAGTATGTCTGTCCCAGCACAGGCAAGGGAGTGAGCTTTGTGATCACTCATGTTATTTCCCTATTCAGTTTAAGGAAGTTTACTATGAAGTCTCATGAGGTTTAAGTGAAATCTCATGAGATCACAGTAAAAGAGTTCATGACCTTAGCACTGCTCATGCTGATTCATTTTTTGTTTTTGTTTTACCTGCAGCTGGACAGCAGCTGAAGTATACATTTTTACACAGAACTTAATCTGCTGAGCTGAGGAAATTGTGAGGTAAAATTCTTCCTTTTTTTACATAAAGATGCTCAGCTTTTAAAAGTTATACTGCATCAGTTTCAAGTGATTTAGCATATAAGTATTATGTCCCTTTAAATCTTGCACGAAATAAAGCAACACATAAAAATAAAAAGCAATAATCCACAGCTTTGTGTCATGTACATTCTAGGAAAAAAATCAGGAATTCATATTCATACTATAAAATTGAGTTATAGGGTTGAAAATAAAAAATAATAATAAAAAAGATATATTCCATACATATTTTCTTTTACATAATTCAACTACCTGGTATGTTTGATTTGTGACATCATTTATGAGTCTAGAAGTCTTTAAGGCATTCAGAATAAATATTAGTCCCTCAGGCTTTTGCTTCTTCAGTAATAGCACAAATCTGCCCTTTCTTTAGCGCAACTGTCAGAGACATCAGGTTTAAGGGACAGGGGAAAACTGTCAAGTGTGTACTCTTTACAATGAACAGAAACCACAGGGATTACCATGTAATGTCAACTGCTCTTTAGGCTGTAATAGATTATATCACATAATAAAGATAGCAGCCACCCATATCCAAAAGACACAATAGAATCAATCACTCTCTCCTTTTTTACTTAATTTTGAATACAGAAACTTTCTAAAAAGATTTGAATGTTAATACAGCAAAGATTTTGTCATCTTGAATACTTTAAAATTAAATTATCTTTGATGAAAACTGAGATGGGTTTCATTAGAAGGAAGTGAACAAATCCCCAGTTTTTATTTTATAGTTATATATATATATATATATATATATATATATATATATATATATATATATATATATATATATATATATATATATATATATATATCTATCAGATATCATGTTGTAACTGAATAATTTGAATTGTATTATATTTTTGGTGAAGTAATATAAATTTTATTCAAAACAGACGATGAATATTAGGCTTATATTTTTTAAACTTAACAAAACAGCCTTTTTGTTCTTCCACAAATTTATATAAATACCCCCCCCCCCAAAAAAAAAAAAAATGTTTTTGATAATAGAAGTAAATTGGAAAAAATTGTTCAAATCGTGGAAGTTTAATTTGGACTTTTCTGTCCCTTTAAGGTTAAATAAAATATATATATAGAGAGAGAAATAAAAAAGATACATAAACAATATGTCAACATAATACAAATATAATACAACATAATACAACATAATACAAAACAATCTTAATACATGAGATACCAACTGAAATATATCACCAGCCTACAATTATTGTAATATTACTATAAATCTAATTATATCAAAGACAGGTAAGGCAGAGCAAGGAACTAAGATGAATTGGTAGGGCTAATATTCACCTACTTTTTAAAATAAAATCTAGACTAAGCCATCAAAAATATTAAAACACATACTAGGTCTGTGTAAAGAAAATCAACCAACAACTGAAAACTACGAGAAAATCTTACATACTGATGGGTAATTAGCAGAGATTAGTACATCTACCTCTTTAATCAATACCTTGGAGATTTCTTTACCTCAAATTTAGTGAGTTCTAAAAGAATAATGTAATCCAACCAAATGCATGCCCTATCTAGCCAATATTTTAAAAAACAGGTAAAAAAGGCCTGGCATAAGATTTACACTACTGTGCAAAAAGTTTTAGGCAGGTGTGAAAAAATGTTGTAATGTTGGGGGGACATATTTTTTAAAAATAGAGATGTGAATAATTTTATTTTTATCAATTAACAAAATGCAACATGAATGAACAGAAGAAAAATCCCAATCAAATCAATATTTTGTGTGACCACCCTTTGCCTTCAAAACAGCATCAATTCTTCTAGTTACACTTGCGGAAAGTCAAGGATTTTGTAGGCATTTAGTCAGGTGCATGATTAAACAATTATACCAAACAGGTGCTAATGATAATCCCTTTAATATGAAGGTTGTAGAGAAATATTAGTTATGCTTTTTAGTTAACTAATCCTGGAACTTTGTTAATTCGCTTAGTATAAACTACTATCACATGAGGGGTCATATACCCTTCAATAGATGGAGATGTGATTGCTGCCCTTGCAGGCAAACTGTCCCCCCAACCTTTTATCTCTGAAGGATCTACTGAGTCACACTTAGAGATTGCCAGATCTAAAATTCTAATCAGTGGGCCAAACTTTTCCAGGAGATTATTACAAATTAACTTTACCATCTTTAGAATAGTGTCTGAAATAATTCACAAGCCACATGGAAGAGAGGGATTTGTGCAGTTGGTCCACAATTTATTTCTGTTGTTTAGAGTTCTTAAACTTTTTGTCTCCAAATTGCCAGATAATCCCATGAATAACATACAGATGATTTTGCATGTGTTAGCTCACCTAGGTCAAACAAAGATTCACAATACACATTTTATCTGCATTAAAAACTGCAATCCAAAAATATAAAAAATCAATTTGAAGAGAAAATCAATTTGCCAATATAAAACATCTAAAACAGATGCACATCAAACATAATGTAAAAAACTGAACTGTAGAGTTACAGCAGTGAAAATTCAAAAAAACAAAGACTTAATATCCAAGATGGTCACAGCAATATGCAAAACATGCCCACAACAAAGATGGCCATGCACTCAGCAGAACTACAGACCCTGAGCAGTAAGGAAAAGACTAATGGAAAAGTAGTCTAAACTGGGTAAGAAAAGCTAGTGTGAAGCTTTATCTGAAGCAGGTTGTCATTAGACAAAAAAAAAACTGTGATATGGTTTAAAAGTTGCGCTGGGCGCGGGGGGATATTTATAAATGGTGGGCTTTTTGATTAATTCAAAATATAGAAAGCTTTATTTTTATAAGGCTCATTGTGTTAATTATTTGGGCCCATACTGCACAATTATGAATAAAAACATTCTATGTTTACTGTCCCTTTAACGTCTGAAGCAACAAAAAAGATTGTTTGAGGCTATGGGGCCTTATGTAGCATTGCTGGGGGTGGGAATGGATAACAATATGTGTTGGCGGCTGCTGTTTGGTAGAGAAAAATAAATGTAATATAAAGCCTCCTGTCTTACAATAAAATTTAACAGATGGAAACAATTTAAGGGCATTATACTGTAAAATGTTCTCCTCTTTAATGTATTCCAAATGATCCATTTTACTTGCTGGAGCGTAGTAAATTGTTTAAAAACATCTTCTTTATGTTTATTATGTCATTTGAAATTACTTTTTTTTTGCCTGTTGAAACCACAACCTATACTGAAAATATGAAGACTGCTGCATTCTCTATAGAGAAGTTATGTATAAAGAAGGCAGCAAAATAAATCAACCTCCCTGTTGGCTTAGTAGGGAGAAAGATCTAAAATATCTGGTTTTGCCTATTGAACCCATTTAATTAACATTAATTTAATTAACATTTCAATACCTAACTAATGGCCTTTTGTATATAGAGAGAGATAACATAAGGAGGTCTGCTTTTAATATTCTGCAGCTAAAATAACTAGTAATTGGGAATACATTAATGGGGGGGGGGGTTATATTATAGTGTATCATTAAAGGGACAGTCTACCTGATTTTATTAATGTTTAAAAAGATAGCGCCTTTACTATAAATTTCCCAGCTTTAGAAACCAATATTTTTAAATTAATATAATTTATAACCTCTAAGTTTGCTTGTTTCTAAGCCCCTGAAGGCCACCTTTTATCTCATTTTTTTTTCATTTTCCAGTACAGCCAGACAGTGCTAATTCATGTGTGCCATATAGATAAAATTGTGCTCACTCCTGTGGAGAATGATATATTAACAAGAACCAACATTGATTGGCTAAAATGCAAAGCACTGAGATAAGGGACAGTCTGAAGTCTTAGATACAGGTAGTCATATAACAGTGTTGGTTATGTAAAACGGGGAATGGGTAATCAATAGATTATCTATCTTTTTAAACAATAATACTTTTTAAGTAGACTGTCTCTTTAAGTTTGACAATTTACTGAAAGTTTATAAAAACATTCTCCCACATTCTTCTTTTCCCGAAAAAAGTTGTCTGGCACATAAAAAAAAAAACACCTGTGCATAATGACTTCCTATCAAAAAAGGTTAATAGTTTTCAAAAGGTAGATAAGTTTTAAAAATATAATAACTATTGACTAACTTTATTCATTTATCCAGGTGGCTAAATTATTATTAAACATGTTCTATATTTAAAAGACAGACGTCCCACTTAAACAGCTTACACAATAAAATATTTTTTATTCACACAGTCAAAGCAGAGTCAGTTATAGCTGTTCAATTGGTGCTTTATCGTCACTCCACACAAAACATATAAGCTCTGATCCAAAGGGAAAAAACATTACTGTGTACAGTAACATAGACTAAGCTCTATGGAAATAAAGTTCTATCATCTTTATAGGATATGAAACTCAAACATTTTCTTTTGTGATTCAGACACAGCATACCATTTAAGGAAACAAATATATTTATAATTTACTTCTACTACTATTATACTCAATTTGCTTATTTCCCATAATACCTATACCTAGATAGGCATCTAGAGCACTACATGGCAGGAAATAGTGCTGCTATCTTGTGCTCTTGCAAATGGAAAACATTCTTGCAAAACCGATGCCGTATAGTGCTCCAGAAATGGGCCAGTTCCTAAGCATAGGTCCCTGCTTTTCAACCAAAGATATACAGAGAATGAAGAAACGATTATAATAGAATTAAATTAGAAAGTTGTTTAAAATCGCATGATTTATCTGAATCATGAAAAAAAAATTGGGTTTCATGTCCCTTTAATATGGAGCTCTGTGATTAAAAATAATAATAATATATATATATATATATATATATATATATATATATATATATATTTAGTTTTGGGATCCAAGCACTCACTGTAAGTGTGTATTGCCTGAGTGCACGCTATGGTATATAGGTAGAAACTTCAAGGAAAAAAGAGGCACTCACAGGACTTAGTTAGCACAAATTTTATTAATTGTTCATCAATTCAGTCAGTCAACGTTTCGGTCCTCTCAGGGACCTTTGTCAAGACTGTTTCTCAATGCGAGAGTGTATGCTATGTTCAGCGGTGTGGCTGACTGACTGAATTGATGAACAATTAATAAAATTTGTGCTAACAAGGTCCTGTGAGTGCCTCTTCTTTCCTTGAAGTTTTTATATATATATATATATATATATATATATATATATATATATATATATATATATGTATATATATATATATAATTTGGTTCTACTGTACCTATTTCTTCTATATAATTTCTTCCTTTACATAATTTTCTTTATTTCTGATTCAATACCTTCTGCCCACTGAAACAACTGAATAAGGCAATTTTTGACCATGTACAGCATCTTTCAACCTCCTGTTACAAGCTTAATACAAAAAAATTGCTTAGTATTGATTCCTTCCTTTCAAAGTTTTATCCCAGACTTACTATTGGTTACTATGAAAACAATTAACTAAAGTGACTGTCTACTTGAATTTTATTGTTTAAAAAGATAGATAATCACTTTATTTACCGTTCCCAGTTTTGCATAACCATCACTGTTATATTAATAATCTTTTTACCTCTGTAATTACCTTGTATCTAAGCTTCTGCAGACTGCCCCCTTATTTTTACAAATTGCATTTTAGCCTAATAGTGCTGGTTCCTGCATAACTCCTTGGGAGTGAGCACTAAATTATTTATATGGCACACATGAACTAGCACTGTCTGGCTGTAAAAAGTTATTAAAATGCATTGAGATAAGAGGCGGCCAGCAGGGGCTTAGAAACAGGCAAAGATTTAGAGGTTATAAAGTATATCAATATACATGGTTGTGCAAAGCTGGAGAATTGGTAGTAAAGGTGTTATCTATTTTTTTAAACAATTAAAAAAAATCAAGCAGGATGTCCCTTTCAATAAATATATGTTGCAATATAAACAAGTGTTTACTTGACTTTCCTTTTCATGCACTTTATTACCCCCATAAATACATACACACAAGCATAAAATAGGTTAGAAAGGCTGCCACATTGTTTATTATCATTTATAACATTAACATATTATCAACATAACACAAACTAATTTCTCCCAATAATAAACCATAATCACTCTAGGTGCTTCCCTTCTATTCCCCAACAACCATCTCGCTAAATGTCTCCTGACCACCAAGAGGTACCACCACAAATAAGCCAACATTTCCACAAAGGCAAGAACCCTGCCTGCTGTGACATAACCAAACCATCCCCAAAACTGTATAGCATAACTACAACAATATAATGCCACTATTTCAGATCCAGAAAAAGAGGCCTCCTTCCAGTATTCCTGAATCCTGATCCTTTAAGTTTTCTAGCACAAACCCAACCCTTTAACTTAGTGTTACCCTTTCATTTGGTCTTTCATTGGGGTCAAATGTCCCTCCCTACATACATAGCTCTATGGCTGCCTATAGTGTGAGGGAGTTCACAAATCCTAAGCAGATCAGCTACTTAGGTTAAAGCAATTTGAATTGCTAGTAAATCTAGGTAATTGTCGGCAAAGTAAAGGTACATACTGTTATGCCGCAGTGAGTGTCATAGATAAATCTGGTGTGTGAGAACATATGTGAAAACTAGGTAATAAAGGTTTAAAAAAAAGTAAAAAAAAAATATTATTGAACATATTTCTATTTTGTTAGATTTTGGCTTACAATCTGCAACTATGGAATTAATTTTAAATATTTTGGTTATTGCTCATATGTTGTATAGAGTAAATTCCTGGTACATAATAGGTAATGAGGATAAACACCCACATCTGTGTGTATGAGTGGGATTATGCATGTGTGTGTGGGGGTGTATATATGTGTTGTGTGTTCCAATTACAGTGAGTACAAATTTGTTCAAATCCAGTAAAAAAAAAATCACCATTTCTTAACTACAAGTTGTTGATTAATTATTACCCTTTTATAAATTGATATAATTGACTGAATCGTGTTACTTTCATCCATCATTTAAATATAACAGTGAGAAGGTTATTGACTTAATAATATAAGGGAAAGTGATATCCTAAAATAGAAGTGATTTATTAAGTCCTCTAAAAAGTTAACATGGTCATTACAACTGTAGCTGGTAATCAAGATAATGAAGCTTTCTGTGCTTTTGTAAAACTCATAAATATTATGAAGGGCTAAAGGGATCATCCTGTTTAAGGAACAGGCACTTGTTCTTCATAGCATATCTTAGTCTCACAATTTTCATTTGCAATTTCTAATAACACTAATGATTGTTGTCTATGCAGTACGTATGTTTAAAATCCTACAGTAATAGGCCATTCATCAAGAATATCCAATATTAATGCATCAATTAATCACCATATTTTTATAGTACTTTAGGAACATTTCTCATTAGATTAATCAGTGAAGGCTTCTATCTAATTAACAAGACTGTCAAAAATGCCAGACATGCATAGGAACCAGTATGGGAAGATTTTTTTTTTTAAATATACCTACATTATATTATTTAGTCCAGTAATTAAAAATAAAAAATAAAATATTTTGAAATGTTTATGTTGAAAGTTTGCCTATTGGTTCAAATTCAGAGCCACGTTTTCACCATTACTAGATTTCTGTTATGTTTATTATACACTTATAAATATTGTGTAAGGTTGCTAGTGGGTGGTTTCAGAGATAACACAATATGTAAATAGATAAGTACAATATGTAAAATTTGAGTTGCAAGCTGTCGTCCAAAGTACTGGAAAAAACAGCAGCTCACCAGGGGATGGAAGGTAAGTTATTTTAGACCCCATTAGTAGGCAGCCACTGTCTGACACAGGTCCACATCAGACCTCTGATCAAACGTCTCGCACTACAGAAGTCCCATGCTCACATCAGGCCTCAGATCCCATGACCTTACAGGAACCTGCACAGATCAGATCACATATTAAACCTCTGACCTTGCAGGCAATTCCAGGGAACTGTCTGTATCAGCTTTTTTTTTGGTATGAAAGTCATCTTCTGACTCACTGATGCCAGTGAATATTTTGTAATTTATTATATGCATATGCAATATGTGTATGATATGTATGCAATAATTTATAAAATGCAGCAAACTTTATTGAACATAAAAGCAAAACATCCACACTGTTATAGTCACATGTTCTCCATTCAGCTTACTGTACATTTTGTCAGGATGCAATTTCCTGTTTAAACGCGGTCATCCCTGTGAAACAATGCATTTACTGACAAAGCACAAGCGAGTACATTTTCTACATATGAAATCATGAATGGAAGTTGTGTATAATTGAATTGGGAGAGGGAAAATCAATCAATCATTGTTCCATATAGAAAGCTTATTAAGGAATAGAAAAGTTTGTATCTGTATTTAAAATGACAAGGTATTCAGTAAGAGCAAAGCATCACATGACACATATTCCAGTGCAATAAACCAAATGATAAATTATTGACAGAAACTAAAAGAATGAACAAAAATGTGGAAAGCATAATTTAATTCTTATACATGCAGAAAAATAGAATACATTTCAGGCAATAACATTGAAAAATAAAAGGCTATGTTCTAAGTTGTATAAATCACTGTAAACACTGAAATGACACAGAACACGTAAAGGCGCCTTTAGTAATTGCAATATAGAGCTGGGTTTAACTTTACATTATTTTTCTGTTACATCAATGTTAAAGGGACATTGTTTGCTGAAACCCTCATTAGTATCTCCTCTATCTTCTAATTAATCCTTACATCCACTTGCTGGGTGGCACACTTCTGGCTCCGCCCCCTCTCCCCCCATACCATACATATACCTTCTATTTTTCCAGATATTTTCTCATAAGCCACTATTCTGTTTTACCGAACTAATCTCCCCACCCTATCTGTTTTTAACCAAAGCGGCTCTGGACCGCTGTCTCCCCCCCCTCCCCACAACATAATAACACTAAACTGTCTTTGCAAGTAGCATAAACTTCTGACGCATCTATCTATATCCCAATCTTCTCAAGCTGTTGATAACGGAAACGGATCTAGTTTCTCCCCTATTCCTCTTTCCCACCCTGGTCCCCTCTCCCTCCCCCTTTTTTTTTTTTTTTTTTTCTTCTCTTCCCCATGGAAGGACTCCATTTCCTTACCCTGAATGCACAGGGACTAAACTCCCCAACAAAGCGCAGCCTCCTCTTTACCTTCCTCCGTAAAAAACATATAGACATAGCCTTCATCCAGGAGACCCACTGGACTCATGCACCGGAGGTCTCCCGCACCTCCAGACAATTCCCCACTCTCTTAGAAGCCACGTTCTCCTCCAAGTCAAGGGGCGTTGCCATTTACATTGGTAAAAATATTACTTATACCCCGATTTATACTGAATCTGACCCCCAGGCGAGGTTTATCATTGCCATCTGTAAACTGAATTCCCATCTAGTCACCTTGCTTAATATATATGCCCCAAACACTAAACAAATCAAATTTCTTAGGAAACTACTCAAGGCAGTGACTGTAATTAGGCAAGGAGATCTTATCCTAGGTGGGGACTGTAATTTGATGTGGGATATTAAACTGGATAGAACAGGTCCCCCGCTTTCTAGTAATGATAGAGCTACCCACTCCCTCTCCTCCGCCTTTCAACTTCTAATGACACAATACGACTTATATGACGCATGGCGTGCTATACACCCACAGGATAGGGAATATACGTTCTACTCCCACCCACACAAATCACACACACGGATTGACTACTTCTTCACCCATGCACACCTCATTGAGCATATCCACTCCATATTCATCGCCCCGGTCTCTTGGTCTGATCATGATTCTCTCCACCTACGTCTGGGCCCACCTGCGAGCCCTCCCCCCGGACTATGGCGAATGCGAGACTGGACTATCACAGACCCTCTCCTTAAGATAACACTTCAGGACCACATAACAGACTTCTTAGCCCTTAATGACGATAACCAGACTACCACACAGATTTTATGGGCCACACTGAAGGCAGTAATGAGAGGCCATCTTATTCAGTTTGAAACCGAGTCCCGCTTAAAATCTAAAGCCACCTTACCTACTCTAACCATCCAACTCCGTAAGCTTAAGACTGATCTTTCCCACACCTATTCTCCCGCTATAAATGATGAAATTGCAAAAATTTCGAAACAAATCCAAATTTTGGAAATTAAAAAGACGCAAAATATGTTGGAAAAATTTAAAAAAATACATTATCACCAGGGCAATAAAGCCTCCACCCTCCTAGCCTCTAAACTCAGACACCGAACTGCCCAAGCGAGAATAATGTCCATACAGTCCCCTTTAGGAGTGAATATGTCGGCACCGGCGGACATTGGTAACGCCTTTAAACTCTACTATTTATCTCTATACAATATAGAGGCTAACTTAGAGACCCCGGCGCGCGCCCCCAAAGAAATCTCTGACTTTCTTCACTCTCTCTCTCTCCCCTCACTCTCTAGGGATGACATCTCCTCCCTCACCACCCCAATAACAATTGAAGAAATTACGAAAATAATTAGAAATTTGAAATTAGGAAAGGCCCCGGGCCCTGACGGCTTTACTGCCAGATTCTACAAAACCTTCCTCTCCCTCATAGCCCCCATTCTTAGCAGATTCTTCCAGGAGATCCTTCAAAGCGGAGTTCCTAGAAGCAGTCATTATTACAATCCTGAAACCTGGTAAACCACCCAATCTTTGCAGCAGTTACCGTCCCATCTCATTGATCAATATTGACACCAAGATTTACGCCAAACTCTTGGCCACCAGAGTTGCCAAAATAATCTTCCCCCGGATAGCCAATGACCAAGTGGGATTTATTCCAAATAGAGAGGGTTCGGACGCGACCAGACGAATTCTGGGTGTCCTGCACGCGGCAGCTGGGGGTCCCACTCCCTTCCTGGCCCTGTCTCTGGACGCCGAAAAGGCTTTCGACAGGGTCAGGTGGGATTACTTATGGGAAACTCTGAGAACTTTCCAATTTCCTCCGGCTTTTATCTTTGCGGTTAAAGCTCTCTACATTAACCCCTCGGCCATCATACGTGGGGTCGGGTTTCAATCTCCCAGGTTTATGATTTCGAATGGTACTAGACAGGGCTGCCCCCTATCCCCCCTTCTGTTCGCTCTGGCCATAGAACCCCTAGCCCAAACCATAAGGATCAGTCCCGCAGTCAGAGGCCTCTCCATCGGCTCCCACACTCATAAAATTTCCCTTTATGCTGATGACATCACCCTGTTCCTGACATCCCGCAGGGAATCCCTTCCAGCTGTGTTCACTATCTTACAGCAGTTTAGGGACCTGAGCTTCTACAAACTCAACGTGGCCAAAACGGAGGCCTTACCCATAAACTTCTCTTCAGAAGACCTCACTTCCTTCCAGACAACATATCACTTTCAATGGAACACTGCGTCTCTCAAGATCCTAGGGGTCTATCTTGGCCCAGATCCCTCTGTGGTTATAACCCGTAGCTATTCTGACAGACTTTCTGAATTCAGAAAGCTCCTTGAGTCTTGGGAGTTTAGGGAGATTTCTTGGACAGGGCGCATCGCCGCGGTAAAGATGTCCTTTCTCCCCAAGATCACTTATCTTTTCAGATCTATCCCATATAACATCCCCAGGTCACTCCTTAATAGGTTTCAAAGTTTGATCACCACCTATGTGTGGAAAGACCGAAGGCCCAGAACCTCTGGACGCACCTTGGAAAAATCAGTTTCACAGGGTGGTTTAGCTCTACCAAACATAATCTCCTACTATAATGCTGCCAGATTGTCCCATGTGCTTCTCTGGAATGACCCTGACAGACAACTTGGCTGGTTCACTTTTGAGTCCGCCCTATTACCCCTGGGCTTAACCCTTTCTGATCTCCCCTGGATTCCTCTCCACCATAGACATGACATAGACATCATACACCCTATCTTCAAACACGCACTGCAATTCTGGGACCACATAAGACACAATCCAGCCATCGCCCCCTATCCTTCTCCTATACTCACAATCTCTGCTGCACTGTACTGTCTACCAGACTCCCACTATGACCTTTGGCCACAACTGCACACACTACTAGTGACAGACCTCTACGAAAATGACAACTGGCTCCCCCATCCCGAAATCTGTACAAAACTCCAACTCCCACCCAGACTCACCTTCGAGGGATTCCGACTGAGTACCCGCTTACGTACCTGGGGATACCCGAAACAGTCATTACGGCCCAAGACAGTATGGGAAAGAGCTTGGCAGGGGGCTCATAACCTCAAACATCTCCTCTCTTTCCACTATAACCTCCTTACCAATTCACTCCCCCCTCATAAAATCCCACAACATCTGGCCTGGGAGAGAGAAATTGGGTTTACTGTAACAACAGATGTTTGGCATATCAGAATCATGACAACCAAGAAACTCCTTCATTGTGCCACACTCTGGGAACTCCACTACAAAGTTTTAGTTCGCTGGCACCTAGTTCCAGTTACTCTACATAGGATTTACCAGTCACAACCCCCTAGTTGCTGGAGAAATTGCAGGGATAATGGTACAGCATTACACATATGGTGGACTTGCCCAGTTATCCAACCTCTATGGAGAGACATAAACGCACTCCTTCAGTCACTTAGTCTCACCCCCCCTCGCACCCCAGAGGTAGCCCTCCTCCATATGCAGATGCCTAACCTCTCCCCCTCCGGGGAGGCTCTTACAATTTATATCCTTATGGCTACGAAACTTGCTTTAGCCAGAGCCTGGAAAGAGGAAAAACCTCCCTCTCTTTCACAGGTGATTTCCATAGTACACTTTATCGGACAAATGGAACAGTATTCGTACAAAGCCCTTGATAAAGTGGACTCCTATCATGCTATATGGTCACCATGGAGCACGAAATTTCCAAATTGGAACATAAGCCCCGGGTCTCCACACTGAGACACCTTCCTCCCCCCCTTTTTATTTAATTAATTCTTTTTTTTTTTTTTTCTTTTTTTTTCTTTCTCCCCCTTCTCCCTCTATCCCCTCCCCCCACACCCATACCATATCCTTTCCGTCCAGCTCTACTATCTTGAACTTCCGATACCAGTATCATCACCTCATTCCACCCAGACACAGCTACTTGTCTTATCCTTCCTATACCTCCCCTATCGAAAAAGAGACTTGTTGCTATATTTATCTTGCCTACTTTCATACTCTACTTTTGCAATGTACTTTTATTGTATATTTATTACTTCAGGTCACTGCCGACCTTGCTGTACTATTTTTAAAGGCATTATTATGTTAACTTAAAGTTTGTCTCAATAAAAATTTATGATTAAAAAAAAAGGGACATTGTGGTCAAAATTTAAATGCACATAGATTAATACAATCTTTGAATAGAAACCTATTTGCAATATACATGTATTGGAAAAAATGCTTCTAGTAAAAGTTATCACTGCTATAGTGTTAGCATTTTTCTCTGCATGTGCATGTGAGGCATAGCTAGATATTCTCAGTGCACCAGCTTTTTAAATACTGCAGCTGCTCAGATCACCAGTGGGGCTTGTATCATGTCAGGAATTAACAAATTGAGTCATTACCAGATGGTAGAAGAGCCTTAGGCTTTTAGAGCAAGTGCTGTGTATAAAATGCTGATGCACGGAGCATACTTAAATACACTTTTGAAACAGCTATAGCTTTTATTAAAGCATTTTTGCTAATAAATGTATATTACATAAATGCTTCTATTTAAAACTGAGATTCATGGGGATTCCAATTTTGGTTGAAATGTCCCTTTAAATAAAAGAATATATGCATGTTCAAAGGCAGCAAAACTAATAACCCAATAAAAAAAAAAATATTTTTTATTTTATTTAACAGCATAAAGTAGTTCAGTACTAATGCATTGTACACTATTTAATATACCGGTATACTGTACAGTATGATAATTTGGTGAGGATGTAGGAAGTACATACTAGATAAAAACATGATTAAGAGAGTTAGGCAAGTCACCTGTCTATATAAATAAACAAAAAAATATGATGAGTACAAAGGAATTAATTCTGGCCTCCATTCTTATGCATAAAGTTTGCCATGCCAAAACTACGGGCTCAATGCAGCATAAGTCACTTTTGAGCCCTTGCAGATCACCAGAACGCTGATTCTTAAACTCACCTCCATCACAGAAATCAACCAGAATAACGCTCAACGGGCCCTTCTCGACCAATCGTATGAAAGAAGGAGACAGCATTACACACTCAAGTGAGTGTGTAATGACTCATCTGGGCAATGAACGTACAAGTGTCTGCTGCCTTTTTGATGAGAAGCCAGCAGACAGGTTCTATCCACACATGGGGCTTCATAAATTTAACCCAAGTGAATTTTTGTTTATTTTTCTATGGCATTCCAATCCATTAGAACTGCTGTCATTTCAATATGTTAATTTACCAAAATCCAAAACATAATATTACTAGTTGTTCCATTGTGATTGAGTAAACACCTTTCACTTGATTTTGTACACTTATGGTTCTGTTTCTCTTTAATAAAATGGATATTTTTCTAAGGAACCTTTAAGTTCATTAAGATTGCAAGTTATACCCATGACCAGCATATTTGAAGTATTTGATTACATTGAAAATGGAATAAAGAACACTACAGAACAAAGCAGATCTTATAACAACATAATTTATTTCTAATTTATGTCAAATATGTCTCTCTCTTTTTAAAATTTGAAATCTATTAAATGAAGAAACATAATACTCAGGCACCTTTGTTGTTATGAAACTTGTCAAATAGCGCAGAAAATAATAAAAAGGTTAAAATGAAAGTTAAATATTATTTATATAAAAAGCCACTCAGATTTAACTTCTGTATTTTTGATAACTGGTATCTGCCTTTAATTAGTCAAAAGTGAAAAACAATTAAAAATATATACATACAATTTCAATCTTCAAATACATATGCACTAAACTTGTTATCAACATTAACGTTTGTTTTAAAGGGACATTGTACTCTAAAATATTCTCCACTTCAATGTTTTCCCAATAGTCCATTTTAACTGATGGAGTGTATTTAATTGTTTGCAAACCACTCCTTTACCTTTGTTTTATATTAAAAGTCACTGTTTTTGACTGTAAAATCCACCACCTACACTGAAAATATAAATAACACATGTATTCTGCTTTTCTACAAGTTCAGCCCATTTTTATGGATATGTACTTGAGAAGGATAGGTTTTAATGAGCAAAACAAGCTATTTCAAACACAAAAATAAGAATGAAGGAACAATTTCCCATACATTTAATACACTGCAGTAAGTATAAAAGGTCATTTGGAAAACAATAAGTGGAAACATTTTAAAGTACAGTGTCCTTTAAGCATAAAGTTGTTATCTTCACAAGTCATATGTTTTTTTATTTATTTATTTATTTTTTTAGTTATTTATACTCTGCAGGTTCTAGTATATTTGCCTGTTGGTAAACCCAACCCTTATTTAAAATGAAAATTGTAAGTAAAACATTATGGAGCAGTAAAATTCTACTATTTCTACATTTAATATTAATGTCTACGTTCAATAAATAAGGAATATGCACAAATGTTTTTTAAGGAATTGTTACAGTTAAAAAATATAATGTAACATTTCAGGTTACCATTAAATAATAGTTTGAATAAAGTTACAATGCATCGCACTTTGCTCAGTTCTATATATTTTATGTAAACATAAGAGATACGGTACAGTTATGTTACAGGGACATTGTACACTAAATTTTTCTTTGCATAAATGTTTTGTAGAGAATCCATGAATATAGCCCACCTGGGGTGTTTTTGTAACAATTTATGGTTTTGATTATTTTTTAAGAACATTGTGCTGACTCCTACCAAGCCCCACAGTGCCAGATGTATACACACGTTTACAGACTCCTGATGGCTCCTGTTTATGTTATCTGTCTTTTCATATTTAGGGAAGGGGGGAGGGGGAGTGTCTGCTCTTCTTGTTTTCCCAGTCCCTTTCACTGGGTGTCCCAGCTTAACTTCATCAAAAGTGCTAAAAGGTTTTATACTGGATTTTTAGATCAGAATCTGTGCATATTCTTCTTTATAGTAGTGTCTATTACATTCACTAATTTCTACATAATATATTTTTTGTTTTAGTGTATTTTGAAAGGCATTCGAAATTGGAATATTTTCTTCTTGGCACGACAACACGCTACAGTAACTTTACACTACTGAAACTTTTTAAACTATAAAAAGTTGTTCACTGACAGCGCTAAAATATCCTTTTGTCTAATACTCTGCAAAGTTTACAAAATCGATTTTCTTTAAATTTAGTTATGTAATTGATGATGTCATATGAGTGCTATCAACCAAGTCAATGGGGGCCATAGAGCTTGTTTGGATCCTCCTGTATATTCATGCAAGCTGAACATCACATACATTTTCTGGTTAGTTGTTTTTTTTAATAAGTAATAAAAAAAATTGTTTTACTTTTTTCCAAATAGAATATAGGGAGTTGCATTAGCCCAAACCAAACAAAATATGAACATTTAAAATATTTAATACAAATAAATACAATACATAGAATACTAACTTGTCCAATGGAAACAATAAATGGTTTAAATTCTAACCACAGTAAAACAACTTTAGTGAATCTAGGCTACTGGCATTCTGCATTATGGTTTCCTTCAGCACACATTTGTTCTAGTAAGGGACATTAAAAATCCAGTTAACGGATTGGCTATAAACACAGTATACACAGCAAAGTGTACATAGACAACAAAATAATTTGAATATATATTAATTTAATTTTTATCCAACACATGTTTATAATAAATTAAAATGCTGTCAATTTGGGTCTCTAACCTAATAATGAGATTTAAAGTTTTGAAAATGAAGTTCTTGTTGTTTATTGTTGGCAGATCAAAATTCTGCAGACAAGGTCACTTTTTTCAGTACTGCAAATTAGATTAAACTAAAATTGCTAGAAATAGTTATTTCAGCAAAATTCAAAGCTATTGTGTCAAAACATCTCAGCAGTCACTGGTTGTTAACACTGATTCCGACACTTACTCAATATGATGAGAAGTAGATTTATTTTAATTGTTTTGTTGTTAATTTATTTGTTTGCCGCTGTCCCCCCCCCCCCTGTTATTTTTATATGCTCTGTCTGACCCACTAGTAAATAATACATGACAACAAGTGCTATTTAATAAATAAATTATTTTGTTAAGATTTAAGCTGTCAAAAGATGTTTCATGAAGTAAAAATGATTTAAAAAAAACAAAGATTTACAAACATTATATTCTGTATGCTGTAAAATCAATTTCCCTTGGGATACAGATAATTTATTTAAAAATGTTTTTCAATATTTGTTTTCATCCACAAACTGATGTCTAATAAATAATGGACTATGTATTATAAATAAACATTACATATGGATTTCAGTGTCGAAGTGACATAGTTTGATTGGTAAACAAAATGTCAGCAAAAATATAGAAATCCAAGACACATTTTTTAAATAGTTTTTAAAGGGACAGTATACTATAAAACTGTTTTTCCTTTAATGTGTTTCCAATTACTTTTTTTACCTGCTGCAGAGTATAAATAGTCTGTAAGACCATCTTTGTACACATATATCCCCTATATCCTTTTATGGGGTCTTTTGATAGGCTAATTTTGATAGGCTGAGTACAGAACATATGAGATAAACAGAGATAGACGGTTGTACTACACACTGAAAGTTGTAAGAGTACTAGTTTCATGTATTATACATAAATCATGCGTGTGTTCAGGTAGAGCTAATTCCATTGAGTATATGTGTTTCTTTCGTTCCTAAATTAAAACAATCTGCAGAGACTAATAGGCAGGTAAATTAACCCTTTGTTTTATATATAATCTTTTTGGGGTTAGCCTGATATGCCTTAAAGGGCTATTGCCCTAATGAACAAAAACAACTAATGCTCTGGTGCCCACAGTTTGCATTTCTGTATACATCTGTTTTCTATTTTTTTCATTCCATTTTATTTATTATTTCTATATGTATGTATAGAACAGCTCTGTAATTATGCATGTATGGTGCTAAATGAGAGTGGTCAATATCAAGGGACAATCAGTCCTAGGTCACATGTGTAATTTTTATTGACCCAATAGGCTACCAGCAATGTTTTTAAACAACAGGTGCTTGTTTTATCAGATACGTCTAAGCTTAAGGCTACCAAGTCAAAACATGTCTGACGTATTCTGACTGTTGTATAAGATATTTTAATGTGACAAATAAAGAGTTTGTTTTAACTGCTGAAGAGGGTGACGGTTATACTTTGTTTGCATTCTATATATGTATACATATGTATTTGTTTTTATATGTGTATATATGTATGCAAATACATATATACACATATAAATACATATGTACACATATAAATACATATATACACATATAAATACATATGTACACATATAAATACATATGTACACACACACACATATATATATATATATATATATAAATATATATATATATACACATGCAAATACATATATACACATATAAATACATATGTACACACACACACACATATATATATATACACACACATACATACACACACACACACACACATATATATATATACACACACATACATACACACACACACACACACATATATATATATACACACACATACATACACACACACACACACATATATATATATACACACACATACATACACACACACACACACATATATATATATACACACACATACATACACACACACACACACATATATATATACACACACATACATACACACACACACACACATATATATATATACACACACACATACATACACACACACACACACATATATATATATACACACACACATACATACACACACACACACACATATATATATATATATACACACACATACATACACACACACACACACACACACACATATATATATATATATATATATAAATATATATATATACACATGCAAATACATATATACACATATAAATACATATGTACACACACACACACATATATATATATATAAATATATATATATACACATGCATATACATATTTAGACATATATATGTAAGTAACTCTATGTTAAAGCCCTTTGCATGCATTTTTTTTTCTAACACCTGGGGCCTCATATCTTTGAGCCCTTATAACTTTTTAATGCAATATATTTTCAAGTAGTCATTCCCTTTAGGGTCTGTATACTTGTGCACAACAAGAGAAATTACATTTATTCGTATGAATTGCTCACGTGCGGTCCTTGTCATCGTGTAAATAAAGTGAAAGAGAGCAGAGGGCTTGTTGTAGCCATACACACAGAGCATGCATTTAATCACGAGCAAAACACAAAGACAGAATTTGTGAGACAATGTCTATTGGTTGAAGTGTCAGAAGAAGAAAGGTTTACGCAACATATTGGCGCAGTTTGGCTGCCATATTAAAGGGACACCAACACCAAAATAATTATTGTTTAAAAAGATAAAACCCTTTACTACCCCTTCCCCAGCTTTGCACAACCAACATTGTTAGATTAATATACTTTATAACATTTAACCCCTTAACGACGCATGTCGTACAGGGTACGTCACACGCAAACTGGTCTTTAAAGACCAGAGACGTACCCTGTACGACATTAGGGTTTAAAGCGGGTGGAAGCGATCCTGATTGCTTCCAGACGCTTTCAAGGTATTGCCGTAATGCCTCGATATTGAGGCATCACTGCACTACCTTTTTTCCCAAGACCGATGCAGAGAGATCCACTCTGTGGCCCTCTCTGCACCGGTCTCGATCGTTGGTGGGTGGATGCAGCTGCAGGGAGGCGGGTGGACGGCCCATCGCTACCCGGCATCTTTTCCTGAATGTGCAATGTGCACGCCGGATGCCAGGAGCGTGCAGGGGGCCTGCAGGGAGCGTATGCGATTGCGCAACAACCACTGCCATCAATGAGTGTAGAGTGGGAGAGAGGGAGATGGAGGGGGGGGAAATTAATGATCAGAGGGATCTGAGAGGGGGAGAGGGAGGGGGGTATTGAGGGGGAGCAGCTACACTACAGAAAAATGTAAATTACATTTTTGGGAGGCAAATTTGGTACTGACAGACAGCTGGCAGTACCCAAGATGGCATCAAATAGGTAGTGGGTGAGGGTTATAGAGCTGTTTGGGGGGGGGGGGATCAGAGAGGTTGGGGGCTAAAGGGGGGGGGGTCCATCACAGCTAAACAGATTTAAAAAAAAAATAATAATAATAATAATTAAAAAAAAAGCCTTTTGTTTTAGTACTGGCACACTTTCTGCCAGTACTTAAGATGGCGGGGACAATTGTGGGGTGGGGGAGGGAAGAGAGATGTTTGGGAGGTATCAGGGGGTGGGATGTGTCAGGTGGAGGCTGATCTCTACACTACATTTAGCAGCCTTCTAATTACCAAAAATCAACTCTAAAGCCATATATGTCTGCTATTTCTGAACAAAGGGGACCCAGAGAAGCATTTACAACCATTTGTGTCATAATTGCCTAAGCTGTTTGTAAATAATTTCAGTAAGAAACCCAAAGTTAGTGAAAAAGTGATTTTTATTTTTTTTTATTTAATCGAATTTGGAGGTGAAATGGTAGCATGAAATATATCAAAATGGGCCTAGATCAGTACTTTGGGTTGTCTACTACACTACCCTAAAGCTAAAATTAACCCTGCAAGCTCCTTACAAGCTACCTAATTAACTCCTTCACTGCTGGGTCTAATAAAAGTGTGGTGCGCAGCGGCATTTAGCGGCCTTCTAATTACCAAAAAGTAATGCCAAAGCCATAAATGTCTGCTATTTCTGAACAAAGGGGATCCCAGAGAAGCATTTACAATCATTTGTGCCATAATTGCACAAGTTGTTTGCAAATAATTTCAGTGAGAAACCTAAAGTTTGTGAAACAGTTTGTGAAAAAGTGAACAATTTTTTTATTTGATCCTATTTAGCGGTGAAATGGTGGCATGAAATATACCAAAATGGGCCTAGATCAATACTTTGGGTTGTCTACTAAAAAAAAATATATACATGTCAAGGGATATTCAGGGATTCCTGACAGATATCAGTGTTACAATGTAACTAGCGCTAATTTTGAAAAAAAAAAATTGGTTTGGAAATAGCAAAGTGCTACTTGTATTTATTGCCCTATAACTTGCAAAAAAAGCAAAGAACATGTAAACATTGGGTATTTCTAAACTCAGGACAAAATTTAGAAACTATTTAGAATGGTTGTTTTTTGGTGGTTGTAGATGTGTAACAGATTTTGGGGGTCAAAGTTAGAAAAAGTGTGTTTTTTTCCATTTTTTCCTCATATTTTATAAAAAAAAAAGGTAAATTATAAAATATAATGAAAATAATGGTATCTTTTGAAATTCCATTTAATGGCGAGAAAAACGGTATATAATATGTGTGGGTACAGTAAATGTGTAAGAGGAAATTACAGATAAACACAAACACAGCAGAAATGTAAAAATAGCCTTGGTCCTTAAGGGAAAGAAACTAAAAAATGGCCTTGTCCTTAAAGGGACAGTATACTGTAAAATAGTTTTTCCCTTAATGTGTTTACAATTGCTTTTTTACCAACTGCAGAGTAAAAAATGTATGAAAATTAGCTTTTTAAGGTGTATTTCTGTATATTAAAGCTCTGATTTTGTGTTTTGAAGCCACAGCCTAATAAAATAGGTTGAGCTTGTAGGTATAATCAGATCTTATTACTGTATCACATTGTGCACATATACCTGCTTCTTTATCTTATATCTGTCCTTAAAACAATCACCAATACTTTGAGAGAACAATGGAAAATCAACATTTTATTACCTTATCTCTACTTTATCACACTGGGAGTGTAATTTCTTCTGCTGGCTGTGTTTACAAAGCTTATCTATAGCTGGTACGCGCGGCCACAAACTTTCAGAATAGGTGGGGATACCACATGCTAAATTAACAATTTCAAATGCCAATATAGGGGTAAAGGAGCTACTTGTAAACAATTTAATACACTCCAGCAGGTAAAGTGGATCATTGGGAACAAATTAAAGGGGAGAAAATTTTTGGGTAAACTGTCCCTTTAAGGGGTTAAACCTCTAAATTTCTGCCTGTTTGTAAGCCAATAAAGACAGCCTCTTAATTAAATGGGTTTTTTTAATTTGCTTTTCACAAGAGGAGACTGCCAGTTCATGCGGGCCAAATAGATAACATTGTGCTCACGCCCATGAGTTGTAGATGACACTGCACTAATTAGCTAAAATGCAAGTCAACAGATAATTAAAAGCCATGTGATCTGGGGGCTTTCAAAAGAGCCTTAGATACAAGATAATCACAGAGGTTAAAAGTGGTGTTGGCTGTGCAAAACTGGGTAATGGGTAATAAAGGGATTATCTATCTCTTTAAACAATAAACATGTTAGTGTTAACTGTCCCTTTAACACTGCCAGGAACTGAAACGTTTGAAAACTGCTTGAAGATCGGTTGACTGTGTAGAAGTGAATGCAAGAGACTTGTCTGGGTGGAATTATCTGTGCATGTAAGCTTATATGCAGTGTAGACTGCCCCTTTAAAGTTTGTGCTCTTTTTATTGGTAGATAAATACCATTTTATAACATATAAAAATTTAAAAGTGCAGAAGTCGAAGAAGCTATTATTAATTTAGCTTCTTTATGTTTACACCAAGTAAATTTAACTAGGTTAAAACAAAAACCTTCATAAACAAAAATTAAATAAGTTTAAGAACAAGCAATAGTATTAATAAATTAGTTATGTGCTCTTTTTTGAAAGTCCCAGGGCACCCAACGCCAACTCCAATTTGTTCAAAATCCCATGTATAAATGTACGAAGAACACAACAGTTAACATAAAAAAAAAAAAAAAAAAATCAATAGTGTATCTGCCTTAAAAAAAAAAAGAGTAAGGTGATCTGCATGATAATGCATACACTTTTTTAGTTCATCCTCATTGGATAATATCTGGGCAAGGCAAATCCTATTGGTTGGAGAAAGACATGTCTAATGTTGGGAATTGTAAATGCGTTTATCACACTGGCTCCAAGTTCTTATTGTAACCTTACTGTACTATTATTGTTGTTGCATTTTTCCCGTTATATTTCACTCTTGATAAATTTACCTTTACAAAAAAATGTTTGTTTCCATGACAACACTATTTATAAGCACTCTAGCTTGTTTTAAAAAAAAAGAAATACTACTCTTTAAAGATTGATTTTATTTGTTGATAGGTAGTTAACCCCTTCATGCTGGGGCAAATGTTTAACATTGGAACAAAGTTCCAATGTAAACAATTGATTAAAAAACTAAATCACGCGATGGGTCAATGCGATCATGTGATTTCAAGACCAGGATCAGATCATGGGGGACTAAATACGATGCTAGGCACGCCCCCCAGTCAGATTACCCATTGCCTAAAAAGAGGAGGTTGTAGGATGCCAAAATAGGTAGGAGGTTCCATGCTGTCCTAATAGCGTTAAAGCCCAGTGCTATTATGATGTCATTGAATTTCCAAATGGTGTCTAAGGGTTAAGAAGTGCCAAAATATATAACAAAATGGTATTTCTATGTAGTCATGAGAGCTCGATGTATCTCAAAGTTTCATTGATAAAACTTTCATTTTTTCTTTGATACAAATCCATGCTCATACACTTGGATTTTGTGCACATCAAAGCTCCATTTATTAATATGTGAACAGAGAATTTAAGAATACTTTATATTGATGTCAAAAGTATGTGCACAAATGAAATCTCAAATTAACCAAAATAGAGCCCAACTGAAAATAACCAGTCAACGGCGCATCTGCATACGCTAATCTGCAATTCAATTATTTTAGCTGTATACTTTCCCATACACCTTTAAAATGACACCTTTTAAAAATGATCATTTAATGGAGAAGTACAATACCACGCAAAGCATTTCATATTCAGAATTCTGTAAAGGGATAGTCTAGACAAAAATGTAACTTTCATGATTCAGATAGCGCATGCAATTTTAAGCAACTTTCTTATTTACTCTTATTATCAATTTTTCTTCATTCCTTTGATATCTTTATTTGAATGTAAGCTTAGGAGCCGGCCTATTTTTGGTTCAGTACCTGGGTAGCACTTGCTGATTGGTGTTTGATTGTAGCCACCAATCAGCAAGCGCTACCCAGGTACTGAACCAAAAATGGACCGGCTCCTAAGCATACATTTTTGCTTTTTTTAAAATAAAGATACAAAGAGAAAGAAGGAATTGATAATAGGAGTAAATTAGAAGGTTGCTTCAAATTTTATGCTCTATCTGAATCATGAACGTTTAATTTTGACTAGACTATCCCTTTAACTTAGGGATGGGGAACCTTGGCACTCCTGATGTTTGAGAACTGCATTACCCATGTTGAGCATCTTGGGAAATGTAGTTCTGAAACATCTGGAGGGCCAAGGTTCCCCATCCCTGCTTTAAGTCATAAACCCTAAGGCTGTATTAAACTATTAATCTATCTGCTGTACTGTTGGCACAAAATACTATTCTCTTAGTATCTCAGACTGCTGTAGGGCTGGTGCAAGCTAGTTTTCTCATATCACTTCATTTCACACTGCTATACTTTTAATATAAAATATAGTTTTATCCTGCTATATTGTTTATAAAATCTACTTTTTATTTCCCTATCTACATTGTCAGCTCAACCAACTGATATTACTTTCACATTACTATACCGTTGGCACAAAATACTTTTTTTCTCATATGTTACAGTATTATAAAATAGGCAGAAGCCCTGTACACCTTAATACTAGATCAATACTCTATGATCACTTTCATGCATTATTACATTAGAGGTAATGTTTTAATTGATTTTGTATGACCTCTTTAAACAAAATTTGGTCTCATGCATAGGTGAAATTATTTGCTGTTGTACATTTTTTATATATGCATTGGAGATTGCATTGTTTATGATGCCAACTTTTTTTTGTTGCAATTTGTGCTCTGAAATTCCCGGTAGCGGAGGCGTTAATTAACCTATTCTCATCCAAGGTAATCCTAAAAATCTGGCCTGTTAGTGTGCAATGAGAAAGGGATTAAACGGACAATAAACAGCTTGAGAAATGTGTAGTTATGTGTAATTGAATCAAATTTACAATATTTTATTTATTTTGCTAACCCTGCTACATATATCTCCCTAACTAGGTTTAACTGATAACAACTGCAAAACAATGTATTTTATGCTAACATTATGATACTGCAGACTCAAGCCCGGATTGGCTTCTACAAATAAGGCAAATTGTGGGTGGAATGTGGCTAATAAAAAAAAAAATTAAAACATTTAGGGCCCAATGATCTAAACTTTGCAATTTCAGCCATGGTTTTTCTCGAGGATCCTCGCATGGACTGCCCTGGTGAAATTATCGTAAAGTAATGGAGCTAGCTGGAAAGGGACACTCCGCACCATTAGCAGTGAACAGGGGGCGCACTTTAAAAATGTAATCCTGCAGTCAATATAAATTGAATTACGCTGCTTTCTGTGTATAGCATCTTACAATCGCCTATATTTTCGTAAGCATGAGTTTGTCTATTAGGGTTATAAGCATTTTCAGTGTTTTGATAAAAGCTTGCAAGTTTTTAGTTTATGAGAAAACACTCTGAATTGCCCTTGTTCTCCTCGTTTCCGAGTGAGCCTTCAAGCTCGCCGGAAACAGCAAGTATGAAGCAGCTGTCTAGAGACCGCTGCTCCATAACTTGTCCGCTGCCTCTAATGCCACGGTCTTCAATCCACCCGATCCTATACGAACGGGCTGATTGACACCCCCTGCTAGCGGCCGACAAAATCTGCAGGGGGCGGCATTGCACAAACAGTTCAAAAGAACTGCTTGTGCAATGATAAATGCCGACAGCGTATGCTGTCTGCATTTATCGATGTGAGGCAGACATGATACGCTACATCATATCATGTCCGCTCGCACTTACATAAATCGGCCCCTTAGGCTGGGATTAGAGAGACAATTTCATGTACGCTCATGGAACGCCCATCTTCATCCCATTTTATGAAAAAACAATTATTATGCTCTCCATTTTGTACTTATAAGTATGAATTTCGAAGTGATTTTTGTACATACAGTGCACTTAAATTACGATTTACGTTGTGCATATTTAATACAATTTATTCCTGATTAATTTACATACAATTTTTTTTTTATTTATAAAATACGATTGTTGGTGAAGAATTTTGTTAAAATTTTTGATGCACCTTAACAATCCATTTTTTTCCTTCATATATTTGTTTGCATTGTTACAAATTTTATTGTGCACTTTTGTAATGTATGCATCTCCTCCCCATAAGAAAATGCAGGATACGCCCCTTAGCGAGAGACCCTGATGGCTTTAACCACCAGGGAAATAGAAGGACTGGTGAGCATTCTTTAATAATTTCGCCAGGTCAAAGATCATCGGCCATGAGACTTGGCTGATATGTTATTCTATAGTACAACAGAAATATCTTGTACAAAGAGACCCATGTACTAAACGCTGTACAGACAAGGTTCTTAACTTGAGAACCTATCCACACAGCTTTGAGGCGTACGGGCAGAAGACCCTGTACGTCCACTGCCGGAATGTACCATTACACACTCAAGTGAGTTATTAATGCTGCCCCTTCCCTCACACGACCTACCATGCAAGAAAAAGGCCTGTCAATTACCACCAACAAGCATGTTCGGGGTGATTTTTCTCTACCAACTCAGAGGTGGCAGAGAGTGATGACCGCTCTTTCTTACCCTGCGGGAAGCAGACTCACATGTGCAAACCTGGCCTGTAAGAGCTCCAAAGCTGCTTAAGCTGCTTTGTACACAGACCCATAGGTGTTTACTGTCTTTAAAGAGCTTTTTTATGTTATTATATTATAAAGCCATAAAAGACATTCAACATTTATATATATTTAGGAAGTTAAAATATGTAACATGCTTTAAAGGGTAATAGAATAACCCCTATCAAAGGACTCTTGCATTGCAAAGGATGAACATCAAAGATTTAAAGAGCTACAGAAAGTTTTAGAAGTGAACAAAGGATTAAAGGAACAAATTGCTGTAAAAGAAAATAAATATAACATCTTTAATTACAGTAGAAAAAGAAGTCATGAATGAAAACTAAATGGCAACAATAACATTGACAGGAAACAAATGCACATAAATACATCTTTTTGTGTCACTTTACAAACAAAATTTTAGTTTATCAGCTATTTCTATAGTTTGAATTTTTAAATAAAATCAAAGAAGGATTAAACCATAATAGGATCTTTGCAAAACTGCAATAATCCTATTAAAGGTTTGAGTAATTGGATATGCCACATTGTTTGAAATGCTTGCTCGCTAAGTATTATCTTCATACCGTAAGTGCATAAATAGGGCCATTGTGTTGGTGGCATTTGCAACTCTGTATTTTATCACCTAGGAAAGCATTTAATACTTGGAGATAATTATAGACAAAGTAAATGCAATATTTCTGGAGTTATAAGTCAGACTCTGAATGAAAAGGACATAGCGCTGGATAAAACTTTGTTTCACTATTCTTATTTTTTTTCTATATTTTTTTTGGAAACAATTAACCATTTGAATAAAAGGTTGACATAATTTAAACTGTTGATTTCTCACTGTGGACCTGATATTCAAAACCTTGCTGGCATGGAGAGAAACCACACAAAAGCTTTGTGATTTTTTGTAGGCCTAGTATTGTAATGAGTCCCTGTTTCACATAAAGAACACTACATAGCAACATAAAAGTTTCTCAAGATGAAGTTTGTGTTTCTAAACATTTTTTAAAGGTGTCACCGTACTGACAAGACTTCTTAGAATATCTCGCCTGTGAGAGGTTTTGAAATGTAGGCCCTGTGTATTAACAAATATGTGTTTAAATAAGAATTGATAAATATATTTCTTTCATGCAATTGGCAAGAGTCCATGAGCTAGTGACGCATGGGATATACAATCCTACCAAGAGGGGCAAAGTTTCCCAAACTTCAAAATGCCTATAAATGCAAAGATACACTTTTGCACCTGAGGAAACGGTCACGTACAGACCGAGAAACGTTGTGCTCAATAAAGTCTTATTTATTTGTATTTTAGACTTTTGCCACAAACTTTTATTTCTATCTATCTTTACCTTTATGGTATTATTGCCCAGCACACACTATTTCGAGTAGCGGCTCTAGACTGTGAGCGTGTAACCTTACATTTGGGTCCGGAGCTCACTTGCGGATCTGCAGTCCTGTCAGTTGTAACAGATTTTTGGAGTGCTGATTACCACCTAAGCGAATACAGACTGCCTGAAGTAAGAGGACGGATTGGATATACTACCATACCACACAGGAGTGGGAGTTAGCTGGACGACTCTGAGGGTCCAGGAGGCCATTGTGACACTTCTCAAGTGTCTGACATCTTGTGAGTATACTTCCACTTGCAACATTAGCGTGTCTTATCCTATTGATTTTTGCACTATGGTGGCGCCTTCTTCTGTCTCATTTTACATATAGATTCTCGTCTTGGGTCACCAACAGGATTCGGTTGAAGAAGCTGCTTGCCTTCTGCTAGTTGGATACTTTCATTAAGATTTGAACTTTCTAAAGGACATTCCGGATACTAAGTAGCAATAACACTTTGTATTACAATTATGTGTACACTGTCAGTATTGTATATGTAGTTAACTCCGGGATGAGTGCTTAACTTTTTAACATCTGGTATTATCCCATGTAGGATTGCATTCTATAGATCCTGCAGTTTGAGTATTTATTTTATGTGATCACTATTATCACTTTTCTTTTTTATGTCACGCTTGCACTAGCAATACGACCTTTGGCGCACTGATTTTTAATTTTTGTTTTTATCACAGTATTTCTGATATGATTTCTAAGGAATGGAATAGGCCTGGTACTTCTTTTATTCCTTCTTTAAGGTTTTAAAAAAATTGTATCCTTTGCCAGCAATGAGATTGGAGTTTTGGGAAAAGATCCCCAAAATTGATGGGGCTATCTCTACTCTTGCTAAACGTACTACTATTCCTACGGAAGATACTATTTCTTGTTAAGATCCTTTAGATAGGAAACTTGAATCTTATCTAAAGGGAAGCTTATTTATTTTTAGGCCTTCTTCTTAGGCCTGCAATTTCTTTGACTGATGTTGCAGCTGCTTCAACTTTTTGGTTGGAAACTTTAGCACAACAAGTATCGAATCATGATTTGTCTAGCATTGTTAACTTGATTCAACATGCTAATAATTTCATTTCTGATGCTATTTCTTTCCTTCCAAGGTAATAAATTATTTGGTTCAGTTGGATTCAATATTTTCAACTGTCACTGGGGGGAAGGGAGTTTTTTTGCCTCAAGATACGATCTAAGGGTAAATTTAAAGCTTCTAGCCGTTTTTGTTCTTTAATAAGGAACAGAAACCTAATTCTTCCCCAAGGAATCTGTTTCCAATTGGAAGCCTTCTTCAAATTGGAATAAATCCAAGCCATTTAAGAGATCAAAGCCAGCCCCTAAGTCTGCATGAAGGTGTGGATCTTATTCCAGCTCAGCTGGTAGGGGGCAGATTAAGATTTTTCTAAGATGTTTGGATCAATTCGGTCCAAAATCTTTGGATTCAGAATATTGTCTCTCAGGGGTACAGAATAGGATTCAGAGTAAGACCGCCTGTGAGAAGATTTTTTTCTCTCAAGCATTCCAGCAAACTCAGTAAAGGCTGAGGCTTTCCTGAAGTGTGTTTCAGACCTGGAGTTATCTGGGGTAATCATGCCAGTTCCATTTCAGGAACAGGGTCTGGGGTTTTTATTCAAATCTATTCATTGTCCCAAAGAAAGTAATTTCATTCAGACCAGTTTTGGATCTAAAAATTTTGAATCGATATGCCAACTTTCAAAATGGTGACTATAAGGTCTATTCTGCTTTTTGTTCAGCAAGGGCATTATATGCCCCCCAATAGACTTACGGGAAGCATATCTTCATATTCTGATTCATCCAGATTGCTTTTAAATTTCTGAGATTCTCTTTTTTAGTCAAGCATCACCAATTTGTTGCTCTTCCTTTTTGGCCTAGTGACAGCTCTAGAAATCTTTTCAAAGGTTCTTGGTGTCCTACTCTTTGTTATCAGAGAGCGGGGTGTTGCAGTGTTTCCTTATTTGGACGATATCTTGGTACTTGCTCAGTCTTTACATTCTGCAGAATCTCACACGAATGAACTACTGTTGTTTCTTCAAAGACATGGTTGGAGGATCGATTTATCAAAAAGTTAATTGATTCCTCAGACAAGGGTCACCTTTTTAGGTTTCAAGATAGATTCAGTGTCCATAACTGCAGCATTGGACGTGATTCTCTTTGCTCATCTTTATATGAGACCTCTCCAGCTTTGTATGCTGAATCAATGGTGCAGGGATTATACAAGGATATCACAATTAATATCCTTAAATCCCAGTTTTTGACTATCTCTGACATTGTGATCACAACAGATGCGAGTCTTTTCAGGTTGGGGAGCTGTTTGGGGATCTTTGACAGCACAAGGGGTTTGAAAATCTCAAGAGGCAAGATTGCCAATCATTTTTTTTCAGACAGACAATATAACAGCTGTGGCATATGTCAATTATCAGGGTGGGACTCACAGTCTCCTAGCTATGATAGAAGTATCTTGAATACTTTCTTGGGCAGAATCCAGCTCTTGTCTAATTTCTGTGGTACATTTCCCAGTTTGTAGACAATTTTGAAGTGGATTATCTCAGCCGTCAGACTTTACATCCGGGGGAGCGGTCTCTCCATCCAGATGTGTTTTCTCAGATTGTTCAGATGTGGGGTTTTCCAGAAATAGATCTGATGGCTTCTCATCTAAACAAGAAACTTCCTAGGTACCTGTCCAGGTCCAGGGATCTTCAGGCGGAAGCAGTGGTTGCATTGACACTTCCTTGGTGCTACCAACCTGCTTATATTTTCCCGCCTCTAGTTCTTCTTCCAAGAGTGATATCCAAAATCATCATGGAACAATCATTTGTATTGCTGGTAGCTCCAGCATGGCCTCACAGGTTTTGGTATGCGGATTTTGTTCGGATGTCCAGTTGCCAACCTTGGCCTCTTCCATTTAGGTTGGATCTTCTGTTTAAAGGTCCGTTTTTTTTCCATCAGGATTTCAAATCATTAAATTTGAAGGTATGGGAATTGTAAGCCTAGTGCTTAGTCATAGAGGTTTCTCTGACTCAGTGATTAATACTATGTTACAGGCTCGTAAAACTGTTTCTATAAAGATTTATTATCGAGTTTGGAAGACTTATTTTCATGGTGTTCTTTTCATAAATTCGCTTGGCATTCTTTCAGAATTCCTAGATTTTTTCAAGTTTCTTCAGGATGGTTTGGATAAGGTTTTGTCTGCAAGTTCCTTGTAGGGACAAATCTTTGCTTTTTCTGTCTTATTTCACAGAAAGATTGCTAAGCTTCCTGATATTCACTGTTTTTAACAGGCTTTGGTTTGTATCAAGCCTGTCATTAAATCAATCTCTCCTCCTTGGAGTCTTAATTTGGTTTTGTGGGCTTTACAGGCTCCTCCATTTCAGCCTATGCATTCTTTGGATATTAAACTACTTTCTTGGAAAGTGTTGTTCCTTTTGGCCATCTCTTCTGCAAGAAGAGTTTCTGAATTATCTACTCTTTATTGTGACTCTCCTTTCTGATTTTTCATCAGGATAAGGCAGTTTTGAGGACTTCATTTAAATTCTTTCCTAAGGTTGTGATTTCTAACAACATTAATAGAGAATTTGTTGTCCCTTCCTTGTGTCCTAATCCTAAGAATTCTTTGGAGAAATCCTTCCATTCTTTGGATGTGGTAAGAGCTTTGAAATATTATGTTGAAGCTACGAAAGATTTCAGGAAGACTTCTAGTCTATTTGTTATCTTTTCTGGTTCTAGGAAAGGTCAGAGGGCTTCTGACGTTTTCCTTGGCTTCGTGGTTAAGCTTTGGTTTCATTCAGCTTATTTGGGGTCGGGTCAAGCCCCGTCTCAGAGCATTACAGCTAATTCTACTAGATAGGTCTCCACTTCGTGGTTTTTTTTAAGAATGAAGCTTCAGTTGATCAGATTTGCAAAGCAGTAACTTGGTCTTCTTTGCATACATTTACTAAAATCTACCATTTTTGATGTATTCGCTTCTTCAAAAGCAGTTTTTGGTAGAAAAGTTCTTCAGTTTGATTCTTCTGCTTATGTTTTAAGTTTTTTCTTTTCATTTAATGAGAATTAACTTATATTTTGGGTTGTGGATTATTTTTTCAGCGAGAAATTGCTGTTTTTATTTTTATCCCTCCCTCTCTAGTGACTCTTGCGTGGAGTTCCACATCTTGGGTATTGCTATCCCATACGTCACTAGCTCATGGACTCTTGCCAATTACATGAAAGAAAACATAATTTATGTAAGAACTTACCTGAGAAATTCATTTCTTTCATATTGGCAAGAGTCCATGAGGCCCACCCTTTTTTTGGTGGTTATGATTTTTTGTATAAAGCACAATTATTTTCAAATTTCTTTGTTGTGTGGTGAGGGGTGTATTTATAGGCATTTTGAGGTTTGGGAAACTTTGCCCCTCCTGGTAGGATTGCATATCCCATACGTCACTAGCTCATGGACTCTTGTCAATATGAAAGAAATGAATTTATCAGGTAAGTTCTTACATAAATTATGTTTTTTATCTTTCTACCTCAGCCTAACACAAACATTTAATGTTGGTTGACAAATACTGAAAAACGCCTATATTTGTTTAACTAGATAGATAAATAGATAGATAGACAGATATAAAATAAAGAAATAAATCTTGTTTGGCACTGCTCAGATACAGCTAAAAAATAATCCAGTGTGCATAAATAGAAGGAAGGAGAACAAAATCACTTAATCTTTATTAAAAAGATGTGTCTATGAAATTATAGAACACCAAAAAAGGGTTAGCTAAAGACAGGGATTACTGTATAAATACACCAGTGCAAAAATAGCCTAAACACTCATGGCAAATCCATATGATATTAAAATGTTATTGTCCTTATTATAGAACTTGTTCTAATGGATAAAATGCATGCACAGATTGTGCTTATGGCTTAATAAATTTATATGAATGGGACAGATTACAATGGTCCTCCCATCAAGTTGCACCCAAGTTCAGTTCTTACTTGGTATTGCTGCTTCTGTTTATCATAAAGGGGAATCAGACCAAAACCCTTTAACAGTACCTTGCTCTGCCTTTCTATGTATGTATATATGTATATGTATATGTATATGTATATATATATATATATATATATATACACACAGTCATGGCCAAACATATTGGCACCCCACCATTTCTGTCAGATTCAGATAATGCACCACTTCGCCCAGAAAATTGTTGCAATTACAAATGTTTAGGCATTCTCATGTTTATTTCTTTTGTTTGTATTGGTATGACACAAAAAAATGGAGAAAAAAAAGCAAAATTCCACACATTCCACGAAAAAACTCCAAAAATGGACTGGAAAAAATTATTGGCACCCTCAATTTAATATTTGGTAGCACACTCCTTGGAAAAAAATAACTGAAATCAATTCCTTCCTGTAACTATAAATAAGTTTCTTACACCTTTCTACTGGAATTTTGGACGACTCTTCTTTTGCCAACTGCTGCAGGTCTCTCAGATTTGAAGGGTTCCTTTCCCCAACCGCTGTTTTGAGATCTCTTCACAGGTGCTCTATGGGATTGAGATCTGCACTCATTGCTGGCCAGTTCAGTACTCTCCAGCGCTTTGTCTTAAACCATTTCTGGGTGCTTTTTGATGTGTGCTTTGGGTCATTGTCCTGCTGTAAGACCCATGACCTCTGACAGAGACCCAACTTTCTGACACTGGGCCCAACATTGCACCACAGAATTCTTTTGTAGTATTCAGATTTCATAATGCCATGCACACAGTCAAGACATCCAGTGCCTGAAGCAGTAAAGCAACCCCATAACATCAGTGAACCTCCACCATGTTTAACTGTAGGGACTGTATTCTTTTCTTTAAAAGCCCCATTTCTTTTTCTGAAAACAGTAGAATGATGGGCTTTACCAAAAAGCTGTAATTATGTTTCGTCTGTACACAGCACATTCTCCCAAAAGGATTTTGGCTTCCTCAAGTAAGTTATGTCAAACTCCAATCTGGTTTTTTTATGTTTCTGTGTCAGCAGTGGGATCCTCCTGGGTCTCCTACCATAACATCCCTTTTCATTCAGATGGCAACGTATAGATCTCTGGAGATGGACTTGTAACCTTGAGATTGTCCATGCTTTTCCACAATTTTTGTTCTCAAATCCTCAGACAATTATTTGCTGCTCTTTTTCTTCTCGATGCTCAGTGTGGCACAGAGAGGCACACAACAGAAAGGTTGAGTCAATAGTTCACCATTTTACCTGGTTGCCGGTGTGATTTCTATATTGTCAGCACCTGTGTCAGATTTGGCTTTTTTTTTTCTCCACTTTTTTTGTGTCATACCAATACAAACAAAAGAAATAAACATGAGAATGCCTAAACATTTGTAATTACAACAATTTTCTTGGCAAAGAGTGAATTATCTGACAGAAATGCAGGGGTGCCAATATTTTTGGCAATGACTGTGTGTGTGTATGTGTGTATATATATATATGTATATATATATATATACAGTATGTATGTATATATATATATATGTGTGTATGTATGTATATATAAATATATATATATATGTGTGCATGTTTATTTAAATATACATATGTATGTATATATATATATATATATATACATATGTGTGTGTATGTATATATAAATATATATATATATATATGTGTGTATGTATGTGTGTGTGTGTGTGTATAGAAGGGATCTCACAAACCATTACACAGTCAATGACCAGGGTGCAGGTAAAATAATATAATATAATATAAAAAATGTATAGATCGCAATCGCTGGATTGAAGAAAAACATTCCTTGCACAACAAAGCTAAATTTTTTGGCAATTAAAATAACATAAAACTGACTAGAAATACAGTGTAGACATTGTCAATATTGTAAATGACTATTGTAATTGGACATGTATGATTGTTAATAGAATATCTGCATAGGCGTACAAAAGCCCATTATTAGCAACCATCTGTCCTGTGTTCCAATGGCACGTTGTGTTTGCTGGCTCCAACCAGAATAGAATAAGGAGTGGGAGGCCCCGGTGCACAACTGAGCAAAAGGACAGGACAAATACAACTATAGTGTCTAGTTTGAGAAGCAGAACAGATGCCTTACAGGTCTTCAAGATATATATATATATATATTATATTCACAAGATTAGCACACTCAGCATCAACAATGTGAACATCTAGCAGGGCAATGAGTTGGATGTTTAAACGGAATAGAAATAGTTCACACTTAATTGTTGTGTTGATTTAGGCAGAACAGTGGGTTCTCTCTCTCCCTATCTAATATATATATATATATATATATATATATATACACAGTATCTCACAAAAGTGAGTACACCCCTCACATTTTTGTAAATATTTTATTATATCTTTTCATGTGACAATGCTGAAGAAATGACACTTTGCTACAATGTAAACTAGTGAGTGTACAACTTGTATAACAGTGTAAATTTGCTGTCCCCTCAAAATAACTCAACACACAGCCAATAATGTCTAAACCATTGGCAACAAAAGTGAGTACACCCCTAAGTGGAAATGTCAAAATTGGGCCCAATTAGCCATTTTCCCTCTAAGGTGTCATGTGACTCATTAGTGTTACAAGCTTTCAGATGTGAATGGGGAGCAGGTGTGTTAAATTTGGTGTTATCGCTCTCACACTCTCTCATACTGGTCACTGGAAGTTCAGCATGGCACCTCATGGGAAAGAACTCTGAGGATCTGAAAATAATAATTGTTGCTCTACATAAAGATGGCCTATGCTATAAGAAAATTGCCAAGACCGTGAAACTGAGCTGCAGCACGCTGGGCAAGACCATACAGCAGTTTCACAGGACAGGTTCCACTCAGAACAGGCCTCGCCATGGTCGACCAAAGAAGTTGAGTGCACGTGCTCAGCATCACATCCAGAGGTTGTCTTTGGGAAATAGACGTATGAGTGCTGCCAGCATTGCTGCAGAGGTTGAAGGGGTGGGGGTCAGCCTATCAGTGCTCAGACCATACACCGCACACTGCATCAAATTGGTCTGCATGGCTGTCATCCCAGAAGGAAGCCTCTTCTAAAGATGATGCACAAGAAAGCCCTCAAACAGTTTGCTGAAGACAAGCAGACTAAGGACATGGATTACTGGAACCATGTCCTGTGGTCCAATGAGACCAAGTTAAACTTATTTGGTTCAGATGGTGTCAAGCGTGTGTGGCAGCAACCAGGTGAGAAGTACAAAGACAAGTGTGTCTTGCCTACAGTCAAGCATGGTGGTGGGAGTGTCATGGTCTGGGCCTGCATGAGTGCTGCCGGCACTGGGGAGCTACAGTTCATTGAGGGAACCATGAATGCCAACATGTACTGTGACATACTGAAGCGGAGACTAGGCCGCAGGGCAGTATTCCAACATGATAACGACCCCAAACACACCTCCAAGACGACCACTGCCTTGCTAAAGAAGCTGTGGGTAAAGGTGATGGACTGGCCAAGCATGTCTCCAGACCTAAACCCTATTGAGCATCTGTGGGGCATCCTCAAACGGAAAGGTGGGGGAGCGCAAGGTCTCTAACATCCACCAGCTCAGTGATGTCGTCATGGAGGAGTGGAAGAGGACTCGAGTGGCAACCTGTGAAGCTCTGGTGAACTCCATGCCCAAGAGAGTTAAGGCAGTATTGACACTTTGGGCCCAATTTGGACATTTCCACTAAGGGGTGTACTCACTTTTGTTGCCAACAGTTTAGACATTAATGGCTGTGTGTTGAGTTATTTTGAGGGGACAGCAAATTTACACTGTTATACAGGCTGTACACTCACTACTTTACATTGTAGCAAAGTGTAATTTCTTCAGTGTTGTCACATGAAAAGATATAATAAAATATTTACAAAAATGTGAGGGGTGTACTCACTTTTGTGAGATACTGTATATTTATACATATCTTAATTAAAATGCCAGTAACTTGATTAGCTCTGCTAGCACTAATTAGGATTATGTGGTGCATCTTCCTTTAGATACTAAGTTTTACTATTTTCAAGACTCTAGCCACTCCAGTGTGTATTTCAGGAAAGTACAACTACCAATATAGAAGCAAAGCAATATAAATTACATAGCTGGCTCATCACACTTAAATAACTCTGGAAGTAATTAGTAGAGAATGTTGTCACTTGCTTCTAGAAAAGATAAGCACAACATATATTCTTTCCTTATGCAATGTCATTAAAATCAAGGTAATATAATTGTAACTTCCCCTTTGTTTATGTGGACAAAACAATTTCAGTCCTTTAACTGTGAAGAACATCTTTATTAGCTGTGCTACCCATTTGGTGCTTTCAAATAACACTGTATGCTGAGACCTTGAAAAAAGACAAATTTAACCACAATAACAAACTCAACATCTTACATTATTTTTAAGATTTCTGATAGGTATCTTGCAAATTAGGTGTGGGACGGATCCTTTGATGTGTATCTGTTATCTGTTTTCTTCCCAGTGCTATGATCTCAGTCTAAAGTTTTTAGGAAAATAAATTATTTTGCATTTGAACGCCAAACTTTGCAGCCTGGAACAATTACAGTTGAAAGCTTGTTTTTTAAATACACTTGTTTATGACCTTGTAGGGAATTTAACTTATTGAAGGCTAGATTTCGAGTGGAGCATTAGTTTGCGCTCGCGTTTGAGCATTAAAACCACTGGAAGTAATTTTTGGCACTCAGAAATTCATGCTCATACTACGAGTTGAAAGTAAAAGTTGGAGGCGGAGCTAACCGCTAAACAGGGCCGCCACATGAGTAAAGAGCTCCATGTACTTGCTATTGAAAACTATTACTTAATGCAGCTTTTTCCCTAAAACTAAACATTCCAGAATCACTTATCAAGG